>NC_020186.1:80412-380412 GCF_000315915.1 Henningerozyma blattae CBS 6284
TATCATTTACCATTTTTTCAATACTCTCTTTTCATTTTCCTCTTATAAGAGACTACTCTACCAAACTATCTTAAGTTAAAAATTATAAACAACCACTAATCATAATGACTGAACCAGCTCCATCATACTCTAGAATTCAAGTATTGAAGGATATATATTATGGTTTTAGACCAAATAAGCCAAAGTTTCTTCCTACCGACTATCCTGATTTGACTGGTAAGACTGCTATTGTCACCGGTTCTAATACTGGTATTGGTTTACATGTTATGCGTTTATTATATGAAAAGAACTGTAATGTGATCTCTGTGGTCAGAACTCAATCCAAGGGTGAAGCTGCTAAAGAACAAATTTTAAAGGAAATTCCTACTTCTAAGGGTTCTATCACTGTTGTCAGTGGTTGTGATTTCTTAGATTTAGCCAACATCAAAGCAGTTGGATTGAAGATAAAGGAAGTTTTGAAAGGTAAGCCAATTAGTATAATCATCCACAATGCTGGTTTAATGGCTAGTAACAATTTAGGTACTTCTAAACAAGGTTATGAAGCTATGTTCCAGACTAATGTATTGGGTCCACAACTATTACAATCCTTCTTAGATCCATTATATTTGAAGAAAGATGATGACTTAAAAAGAATTGTTTGGGTTTCTTCAGGTGCACATTTATTGGGTTTCCCAGAATATGGTATTAACTGGGAAGATCCATGCTTCTTAAAAGTTCCAGTTGAACAAAGACCATCTGCTAACACTCTATATGGTCAATCCAAGGCTGGTAATATTATGCAGGCTAAGGCTTGGGCTACTGTCAATAAGAAGATTGTCGAAGAAATCGGCTGTGTTTCTACTTCTGTATATCCAGGGAATTTGAATACTGACTTACAAAGAGATTGGAACTGGCTTCTGAGAAAAGCTAGTACTTATGTATTTTGGGATGGTATCTACGGTGCGTACTCCGAATTATACTCTGCATTGTCTCCAGAATTGACTATCAAAGATCAAGGCGCCTATGTTGTGCCATTTGGTGAAATTCAACCACCAAGAGCTGATTTGGTTGCTGGTTTGAAAAACGGTACTGATCTTAAATTTTGGGAAATGGTTGAAGAAATGATTGCCAAATTCAAATAAACACCCAAAAATCTAGTTTCCCCATTTTTTACTTATTTTTATATGTCATTTGTTATATAACAATTATATATTTATTTCCTTATTTACCATTTTTCTTAGCACACTTTCGTTAGTTTTATAGTAATATTTTTTCCCTCAAATAATTAAAATTAATCTAGACTTCATAAAATTTCGTTATTATGGAAAAAGAAGGGTTTCCCCTAAATTTTATTCCGATGTCCACCCAATACTCCGAACTAATATTAAAGGGCATTAATTATTGGACACCCTCTATTTGTTTGTACTTTGAATATGAAGTCAAAGTAATGCACTTTTACTTTCTACATTCTGGATATGACAGAGCCGATTGCACCGTTTTCGAAAATACCTTTGTTTAAAGATTTTTACTATGGTTTTATACCAAACAAGCCTTTTTATTTGCCAGAACACTATCCAAATTTAACTAACAAAACTGCAATAGTTATTAGTCCAAATTCTGCTGTTGGTTCGAATGTTGTTAAGCTATTATTTTCAAAGGATTGTAATGTAATAGCTATTGTAAAATCTCAATCTTTGGCTGATTCCATGAAAAAGAAAATAACAAAAGAATATCCTCAATCAAATGGATCATTAACTATTATTGGAATGTTTGATGTATTAGACTTAACTTTAATTAAGCCTATTTGTGATAAAATTAAAACTATTTTAAACGGCAAAGCAGTAAATATCATCATTCACAATTCTGGCTTGACGAAATTAAGAAAAAGTGAAAAAGAATCGAAACAAGGGATTGAATCTGTTTTCCAAATCAATATTATGGTTCCTCAGCTTTTCCAGCACTATCTTGATCCTTTATTTTTAAAAAGAGATGATGTTTCATTGAAGAGAATTGTATGGGTTTCAGGAAGTTCACAACTATTAGGTGGGTCAGAGTACGATAATTTTTTCATTGATTACGATCATACGTTTGACAATCACAAAAATAACTCCAATACACAGAAAAGACCGTCTTCATTAACAATATATGGTCAAACAAAAGACGGTAATATAATGCAAGCGAAGGCTTGGGCTGAAAAACATCAAAAATTAGTTAATAAGCTTGAATGTGTTTCCGTTACTGTTTATCCAGGAAATTTAACTACTGATTTACATAGAGATCATGACTGGCTGAAAAGCAAACCATTTTCATTATTTTCTAAAGATGGTATTTATGGAGCATATAATGAATTATATGCAGCATTATCACCTCAATTAACTACGGAAAATCAAGGTAGTTACATCGTACCTTTTGGTCATTTTGAAAAGCCAAGAGAAGAGTTAGAAACGGCGTTAGAAGACGGAACATATATGAGGTTTTGGAATCTTATTGAGGATTGGATTCGGGATTTTACAAAAGAAACGATGTAAGTATATTCTGATATTCTTCATCTTAAACACCATATCTGCATACTTTATATGACTATTCTTCGATTCCCAATTATAGACATTTTGATTGTTTGATGATTTAACTGGGGAAGGAGCGGGAGGAAGCAGTCTGGTTAACTAAAACTCACTCAGTATTGAACTCATTTTATCCAACATAAGTCAAGCATTGGTCTTTAAGAACAATATCTCTCTTTTTCTAAGCATACCTTACGAAACTAAGTTTATCAGGTAAAAAAATATGGAACTAAGATATAGCGTACTTTAGCAGTTACAAAATTATCGAGTCTTATGTTCAGATCTATAAAGGACATGCAAGACTAATATCATTAAACTAACATTCAATTGTAAATGTAATTAGCAATCAGAAAGATAAGTATCAAATTCATAAACAATATATGATTAAGAAAAAAGTAACTGAGCAAGGGCATATAGAATGGGAACACTTAGACTATTCATCTTAATTAAGTTCGGGTTGCATTAAACTAATATTCAGTCATTGGAGAAAAAGTTAACTTTCAAAGAGCAGAGTGGCCGCATAATTTCTTATATAAAAATACTAATTCAAGATGAGATATGCAAAAACGGTAGTGCCGTTAAATTTTAGATTGTATTCAACATCTAAGATTAATTATATAACGTTCTTTCATTTTTTTTTTTAATATACACAAATTTTCTACGAGTATCGATAAATATATATGCCGCTGCGATATTTAATATTCATATAGTTATACAATATCTCACATTTATCATGGTATTGATTGATATTTTAATATTAATACACATTCCAAAAATATAATTATTGGTTGCAAGGTAGATGGGTGAAAATCTATTAGAAGAGTGGTGATCCAATAAATTCTACTATTAAATATTAATAGCAACCCCTTTCCAAGTCAAGACAACGGCAATTCGTCCAGAATAAGGCAACCTTAGAGTCATTAAAACCCTTAGTCGTTTTTTTCTGTTGTTAAATGCTAAATGCCGAGTTTTCCCACTCGGGATATTCTGATTCATTTAGTTATCGCGGAAAAACTTGAAATATCTAACCTATTCCGTTCAATCTTTAACAATATCTATATATAAGATGAGATTTGATGGCCCCCTGTTTTCAGTTTTTAAAAATTCTTACTGGAAGCAAAATTTAGTTACAAGGTTAGCAAATTAAATAAAAGAAGATTATACCAATTTATTTCTAAAGCTATAATATACAATGACTGAGCCAGCACCAGTTTATACAAGAAGAGAATACATAAAGGGTTATTACTACGGTTTTTTCCCAATCAAGCCAACTTTCTTGCCAAAAGATTATCCAGATTTATCTGGCAAGACAGCAATTGTTACTGGTTCTAACTCAGGGATTGGTTTCCATACAATGCGATTCTTATATGAGAAAAATTGTAATGTCATCTCTGTGGTTAGAAGCGAATCAAAAGGTGAAGTTGCAAAGGATAAGATAGTCAAAGAATTTCCAGATTCAAAGGGATCTATAACAACTGTGAGTGGTTGTGATTTCTTGGATTTGGCTAACGTCAAACCTGTGGGTCTAAAGATTAAAGAAATATTGAAAGGCAAACCATTGAATATCATTATTCATAATGCAGGTATTATGCCTCTAATCAATACTGAAACTTCTAAGCAAGGGATTGAAGCTATCTTCCAAGTTAATGTTATGGGTCCACAACTATTACAATCCTTCTTAGATCCATTATTCTTGAAGAAGGATGATCCATTGAAAAGAATTGTTTGGGTAGCTTCAGGGGCCCATCTATCTGGGTTCCCAGAATATGGTATCCACTGGGAAGATCCAGGCTTTGAAAAAACACCTGTTGCAGAAAGGCCACCTGCCTTTACCTTATATGGTCAAACTAAAGCTGCAAATGTTTTGCAAGCACATGCATGGGCTACTGTTAACAAGAAATTGGTAGAAGATGTTGGATGTGTTTCTGTATCTGTCTATCCAGGTAATTTAAAGACTAATTTAGAGTCAGTTCAAAAAAATAATTGGATTATGAGAACTATTATTAATAAATTTTGCTATGATGGTGAGCATGGTGCGTACACAGAATTGTACGCTGCTCTTTCTCCTAAATTAACCGTAAAGGACCAAGGTGCTTACGTGGTTCCTTATGGTGATGTCAGAGAACCAAGAAGTGATGTGGCAATGGCAATGAAAAATGGTTCTGACGTTAAATTGTGGAATATAGTAGAAGAAAAAAATGCACCTTATAAATAATGAACTAAATTTGACCTCATCACAATCTACTTTTTATGTCCTTAATAACGCTTTCATATAACCTTGTTATTATCATTATTATTATGTGAACATTCTACCTAACTTTTATATTTAGAAAAAGTATCTTTTTTTTTTATGTGGGCTAATAATTGGAACTTTTTCGTCTATATACTGGAGACTTTGATAAATAGGTATACAACAATGACTATGCAACATATTTCTTAATACTCTTTATTCTACTTCTGATAACAAAAATAATAGAGCAGATGGCTAACTATAGGAGATCTATCCCATATATCTGTTATTCGTTAATACTATTTTATATTAATAATGGTTATGTATCTGTTTCTATTGATATCTTGCAAAATGTATTTATTTATATCTATTACAACTCTTATTATAGCAGAGAGCAAAATAAATGGTTCATATTATCATTTACATTTATCCGAAGTATAAGTTGTATTAATATTAGAGTCCGACATTATTTAGAGAATAATTCTGTTGTTAATAGTAAAGTTATATTATAGAAACCTCCTACCCTTCTGAGTAGGAATAAAATATATAAAAATAAATATAAGAAATACAAACTTATAAACGAATTTATGCAGGCTATTTATACGTTTCAATGTTGGACGAGAAGTGCCAATTTATGTTCTATACCTAATGAAAATATTTTCACTTAGTTTACCTGATTAGTATATCATGATAATTATAATTTGATATATAATATTATGACACATCATTTACTTTAATAGTTAATCTTATGACACATGGATTATCTAATTGGGATTTTATTAGTATTATTATTTGTACATCATACTCTTCTATTATTCCTAAACTAGTAATTATTACTTGTTTACGCATAAAGACCTATTATATTTATTAACATTCATTTTCAACATACATGTAGTTTGGATAAGAGCCAAACTTAATGCTCTTTAGTAAACTTTGAATTATTTAATTTACTTTTGTACGACAATTGAATCCTTAATATTAGTATTGCTGTTAGTCCTAATTAAGAGAATAATTCTTTTATTTTTAGTAAGTATTTTATAGTATAGAAACCTCCTACCCTTTTGAGTAGGAATTAAAATTAAAGAAAATATATAAAGATTAGATGTCAACTGAAATATTGGCAATTTATACATTTTTTTTTTTGGACAAGAGAAGTCAATTCATCGCCGTCTATAAGTAAAAAATTTTTCACCTAATTAACATTACAAAGGTTACGTGCTTTTCATGCTTAGTACCTCATGTATAATCTACATGGTGCTCTTAAATTAGTAGCAATAAATTATCTAATTGGGATTTTCATTAGCAACGTGAGGTATACTGTTTTATGTATAAAGACCATAAATATCTAGCAACTTATACCTCAAATTCACGTAAAGATTAGTTTATTTTCAAATATGTAAGTAATTGAAAATTATTAGGATAATTTTTAAGTTTAGTTGAATTACAAAGTTAAAAACAAATATATTTGAATTTTTTACTTTTCAAAAAATTCATGTTATTAAATGGTTAAATTAACACTAAATATTAAACTATTTACTTTCTCATACTTCTCTTGGTAGAATTTATCCATTGTTCAGTCTATAACTACTGGAATTGAAGAGAGTCTGATATTATTTAATAATGTATTTTGATGTAATTTTGGATGACTTCTTTTACATACTCTATAAACATCTATATTTATTTACAAAATATGCTCTTTATATAGTAAGCTAAAACAAGCTCCATTGATAATTGTTCTTTAACTTTAAAGAACATTTCCCTTATTTAACTAATACCTTAATTATGAACCATAAAACAGGCATGTGAAAATTAAACACTTGATAAAAATGTCTTTTTACGAAATACTTAGAAAATAATTATATTATTTTCCAGCAATAACTACTTTCTATAATTTTATTATCAACAGCTTACATGATTACTTATAGGGTTTCATACGACGTAAAGCACTATAATTTTCTAAATTTTCGAAAAAACAGCTTTCATGGCCAAGTTGGTAAGGCGCCACACTAGTAATGTGGAGATCATCAGTTCGAATCTGGTTGAAAGCAATTATTTTATTTTTCCCGCTAAAATTAGAGTCATGTGATATATATTATTTGATTGTATTATATATCTTTGTGGTAGATCCATATCAGGCTAAATCTACGACAATCTTTAGATAATCACGATAAGGCCGTAAAAATTACTTTACTTTGAATTAGCATTTTTTTTTATCGGCATTTTTGAGATTTAAGAGATTAATATTATTTCATTAAAATCTAAAATCTGAATTAGAAAATTCAAAAATTGGGATTGAAGTATATTATAAACCAATATTATTCTATATTTCCTTGACCTATTAAATTATAAACAACCCTTGCATGATAAGATATAATAAATTCTATTGAAAAACACATCCACTTTTCGCTTGTTTCTAAAACATTTAATCTTGTATCATTTGTATCCCAAAAGAGTTTATAAAAAACGTATAGCGATGATGATTTATTAGATTATTTTACATGAATGAATTTACATAGGAAAGTTTATAGATTGTATAGTAGTTAGAAAACGATGAATGAATTAATAATTGTCATGGACTAATGCTATGCCAACCTTATAAGACCAATTTCTTTGGTTGTTCCCATGGGTATGATTGGTTGGTGAAATGACCGTAAGAAGCAGTTGGTAAGTAGATTGGTCTAGCTAAGTCTAATTCTTTAACTAAAACACCTGGTCTTAAATCGAAGTTCTTGTTAATAATTCTAATGATTTCTTCATCTGGAACAGTGGCAGTACCATAAGTTTCAACGTGTAAAGATAATGGTTCAGCAATACCAATAGCATAAGAGAATTGAACTTGGACTCTCTTACATAAGCCAGCGGCAAGTAAGGACTTGGCAACCCATCTAGCAGCATAAGCAGCAGATCTGTCGACCTTGGAGTAATCCTTACCGGAGAAAGCACCACCACCAACAGAAGAAGCACCACCGTAAGCATCGACAATAATCTTTCTACCAGTTAAACCAGCATCACCTTGTGGACCACCGATAACGAATCTACCAGATGGTTGGATGTAGTATTTGGTGTTTTCATCCAACATATGAGCTGGACAAACCTTGTCGATGATTTCAGTCTTAATCTTGGCTCTCAAGTCTTCAGTGGTAATGTCATCTGCATGTTGAGCAGAAACAACAATGGTATCAATTCTGATTGGAACCCATCTACCGTTGTCATCTTTGTATTCAACAGTAACTTGGGTCTTGGTGTCTGGTCTTAACCATGGTAAAGAACCATCTCTTCTAGCATCAGCCATAACCATGTTCAATTTGTGGGCCAACAGAATGGTCAATGGTAAACCTTCTGGAGTTTCATCAGTGGCATAACCAAACATGATACCTTGATCACCAGCACCCAAGGATTCTAAAGCTTGATCCAATTTCAAACCTTGAGCAATATCTGGAGATTGTTGTTCAATGGCAACCAAAACGTTACAGGTCTTGTAATCGAAACCTTTAGCAGAATCGTCGTAACCAATTTGCTTAATAGTATCTCTAACAATCTTTTGGTAATCCAATTTAGCTCTGGTGGTAATTTCACCGAAAACCATAATCATACCAGTCTTGGCGGCAGTTTCACAAGCAACCTTGGATAAAGGATCTTCTTTCAAACAAGCATCTAAAATAGCATCAGAAACTTGATCACAAATCTTATCTGGGTGACCTTCACCGACGGATTCAGAAGTAAATAAGAAAGTACCTGCCATTTTTTATTTTTAATTTTTCAACTAATTGAGTAGGTTTTGGTTGTTTGGTTATTAGCCCTTTATATAACAATAATAATAAGCACTACTTAGTAAACGAATGAAAATTGTCGTTTTTGAAATTTTTAATATCCCACTGTATTTATATGTTTGTACCTGAGTTTTTAGCAGTCTGGCGTCGTGTTTAAAAACCTGTGTAAAATTATGTCCACCACACACACACACACACACACAACTGGCACATGAAGAACAAGAAACGAGCTCATCGCGTGTTACGTAGATAAGACCGTGGCACGCCATTTTTGTCAGCACAAGCGGTAATAGAAAAATGAAAAAAATGAGATGAAAAATTCTAAGGCACAGCGCGCCACAGTGCGCCACAGCTAGAAAAAAATAGTTCACGTGACAGAGCCCTACTGGAGGATTGAACTAACCCAACAACTTGACCAGGGTTTTCTGCCATATTAATGACGTAAATAGCTTGATACGAATTTCTGAATGTAGATAATTGTTTGAGTTTATTCTGGGACCAATTATACTTTGTCTATATAAAGTGTAGCCAAACATTTAAGCATTCAAACTATTAGAGTTTATTTTACGCATGTTCATGAGATTTGAAAAAAAGTAAAAAAAACAATTGGTTTAAAACGCTAGTGTGATAATGATTTGAAATATACTCTACTAAATTGATATTTACACAATAAATCAATGCTTCTAGTGGTATGCTTTTTTCTCTTTTGTTTGCTTAATTACATTAAAATATACATTATATTGATAGACTTTTTATTATGGAAAATATTCCTCTTGTAATTACTCCATTAATCACAATTAATGCAAGTTTTTCCGAGATTTCCCTACATCTCCCGTAAATGTCCGATGGAATTACCTGATTTGGTTGCGACAATAAGAAAGTTCAGTAGATGTCTTACTCAGCCAAAATTCTACAATTCAACTAGAATTCTTGATGAGTTGTTCCTTAATAACAGATATACGTAGATATATATACAAAATAAATAAAATAAAAAGTCAGTTAAAAATTTTATTCGTGCTAGATCTTTTTCCTTCCCAAAGTCAATTGAAAAAAGCCAAGAACTCATGAGTAACTTAATCTTACCTGCTTTGGAAGAGTCAGAAATTATTCCAGATGTCTTGCCAGTTGAATTTAAAACTACTCAATTCAAAGGTACTTTAGATATCACTTATCCAAATGGGGACAAAGTCCTATTAGGTAATGATATTACTCCAGAAAACTCTTCTGCTAGACCAACAATTGTATTTAACCCTAATGCCAATTCCTCTTTTACTTATGAAAATAAGAAATTCATTTTAATCATGACTGACCCAGATGCTCCAAGTAGAACAGATAAGAAATATTCTGAAGTTTGCCATATGATTGAGTGTGATGTAGAGTTAATCCCAGGCAAACCAATCAATGGTACTGTTATGAACTCATACATCGGTCCTGGCCCACCAAAGGGCGCTGGTAAACATCGTTACATCTTTTTATTATTTGATCAAAATGTTAAGGGTGAAACTTTGAAGAAAGTTGAAAACTATATATGTTGGGGCTATAATGAACAAGGTGTTGGTGTTGATAAATGGATTAAAGAAAATGGCATCAATGATTTATTGGCCGTTAATTTCTTTTATGCTGAAAATAAATAATTGAACTCTCTATATAGTATTACCATTTATGTATAGGCACAGATCTATTTCTCTCTATCAAGAGTAACAAGGGAGAACTAGGAAATGGAAAAATTTTCTAATTTTTTTTAAACGAGAGCTATTATCATTAGAAGGTGAGTTGAATTCATATTATGGTCGAGCCAAGTTTTCTGGACTTGTCTTGCCTTATGAAAAATATTGGCAAAAATATTCCGGAACTTCTCGGCACTTAAAATTAAGAAGCCAGATTTGAAGGGAAACTATTGCAGTTGATTTGCATTGGGTTATCATACATAGTCTATACATGTCTATACAAATAAGTAAATAAAGTAAATAAGTAGAGGGAAGGAAGAAAAAAATAAAAGAGTGGAGCAGATTAAGATAAAAAGGAAGAAAAATAAATAAACGCAATAACGTAATAAGGTAATAACGTAATAGGACAATAACGTAATAAGACTAAATTTAATAATCGAAAAGATCAGTAGTCAATTGCTTGTAGACACCTATTTGGAAATTCTGCATATTTTCCATAAAGGAGACTTGGATATTTAAATTGTTTGGTATTGCACATAACCAAATTCTTGTCTTATAGAATTTGAACAATTCTTTAATCAAATCTCTGAAATCATTTCTTTCATTGCATAAATAATAAAACGTTAGTTTTTTATGATCGAATTGGAATTCTGAATTTAACAATTGAATATTCAAATTTGAATTGTTCGATAATTTCAATTTAGCGAATTGTAAAGCCTTTAATTCATCGTTATATTTATTTTTCAAATTATTGGTGACTTCCCAAGGAGTTGCAAATCTTAAAACTTGTTTAGAAGGAATGATTAATTGAGTCAGTTCTTTTAAATCATAAAATTTCAATTCCTTTTGTTCGAAAATATAGTTTATAAATAAAGTGTTTTGAATATGATCTAATTTATTAGTAATTAAAGAATCAAAATGGATTTTTTTCTTCAAGAAATTTAAAAGAATGGCTAGTTTGAAATCTAAAGTTGGTTCCACAACCATAGCCAAATCTTTACCACGATCACCATCAATGATGATTAAATCATAACGTTTCATTATCAGTTTAGTATCTTTGGGGGTGGATAATAATTCCAACTTCCCATTTTTCAAAGTGACTAAGGCCAAAGGTTTATAATCTTGATTATTGGAATTGCATTCTATTAAATATTGAATGAATTTATTCAATTTGACATGGAAATTGGCATTAGTGGAAATAGACAATTTCAACGAGTCAATATAATCAGTGACCAAATCCATGGAAAAATATTGTAATGAATAATTCTTGTATAACGACAAGAGATCGTTAGACGTGATGATATAATTATTATTTAACAGTATAAGACCATTATCCAAGGGTAAAGACGTCAGTGGGTTAGTCTTTGTGGTTAGATATTGTTGATTCTTGGAAAGATATGGCTGAGTATTTCTACGGGAACGAGTAGGTGGTGCCGACACAGGAGTAGGGGTGTTAGTAGAGGCAATACTAGACGCCGCAGACGCAGTAGACCCAGTATTAGGTGTGGCATTATTTGTAGCAGTATTAGGTGCGGCAGCAGAAGCAGTGGTTGGCGGGTAAAGCGATGATGAAGTGTTCTGAAGAGACGGACCTGTCAAGGAATTTTGTGTCGAAGTATTCTGAAGTAACGAGTTTTGTAACGGATTATTATTGCTATTGTTATTAACTGGTGTGTAATATGGATAAAATGGTGAAGTGTTATGAGAAGTGCTATGAGAGGCAATTAGAGAATCTGAAATGTAAGAAGAACGACGGTCTGGGAAATTGAGAGTAAGACCCGATGAGATACCAGAAGAGACACTGGAGATTCCAGAAGGTAGCCCCGAAGAAGGAAGACCTGAAGAAATACCAGATGTTATACCAGAAGGGATGCCCGGAGTTATACCAGATGGCAAGGTCTGTGCTATAGCATTAGCATTGGCGGTAACAACAGGATTGTCCCAACCAGTGATAAAGTCCGGATGATTCTTGACAAAGTCATGAGTTCTGTCATTTCTATCAAATTTGAGGTTGTTGTTGTTGTTGCTGTTGTCGAGCTTATCAGGTCGCTCGCCGCCCCTGTCATGGTCACGTTGCTCACCACTTAACGACTTACCAGAAGCGTTACGGAAGAGCAAGTTCTCGTAATAGTTCTTAAGGGCGACGTTGTCTGAGATGCTGGTAGTGCTGTTAATAGAGGGCAGGTCGGACATGGCGCAGTTGTTGCTAGTAGTTGATGATATAGAGGGAGAGCAGAGGGCTGTCCAGATAAGCGACAAGCTTGTATGAAGCGTGGAGCGTGGAGGGCGAAACGAGGCGAGAGTGAAACGAGCGCGAAAATAGCGAGAGTGAAAATAGCAACGTGAAGCGAGCACGAAAAGCGGGGGTGGCGGGGTTAGGGTTGAACATGCAGTGATCCGGGGTTATTCGAGAATTGGGGCAGGGTTACAAATGGTGTGTGGGTGCTGGTGTCAGGATGGAAAATATTGGTGTAAGGGTTGTGGTGTGGAGGTGTCAGGGCTGGGAAATAGGGTTGCAAATAGGGTTGCGAGTTAGGGTTGCGAGTTTGGACAACAGTATATTATATAAGTATGTATGTGTATGCGCTTATATATATATGTAAATATGTATAGTTTTATCACAATCATATGCCACTCAACATTCTTCATCGTTAATAGAGTCCTCAAGTCGATGGTGATTGAATTTTCACGGCCATGGTATGGGGTGGCTATCCCTTCGTGCATCATTTTCACTCTTACTACTGTCTCGTATTTTGGCATTCTTCAAGATGTGTTAACCACTAATCAAACCATTTGGTATTTCACTACCGCGATTATGATCTCTTATTCATACTATTTGGCCATCGTGACTCCTCCTACTCCCGCTCCAAGCACCTTAACTCAATCTTTTATCAGTGATGTAATGAATAATGAAAATGATATTTTCCCCACCACGACATGTAAGAAATGTAAAAAAATTAAATTACCAAGAGCTCATCATTGTAAAACTTGCAATACATGTGTCGTTATGATGGATCATCATTGTCCATGGACGATGAATTGTGTAGGCTATACAAATTATCCTCATTTCATTCGTTTTCTAGCTTGGGTTATCATTTCCACTACAAATTTACTATCTCAATTAATTAAACAAGCTTACAAATTATATATTTACAGAAATTCGCCATTCCATCTTTATCAAAATGTAAAATATAAGATCATCATTCTCACCTTATTGATCCCTGGTACGATCTTTGTTTGGTTAACTGTTCTACTATTACTACTGAAGACCCTTCAAAATCAAATTTGGAATGGAATGACTCAAATCGAATATTGGCAATTTGAAATGATTGAAAATAAATATTTCCAATCCAAATCATCAAAAGTAGCCTTACAACTTCAATTATTAGAAAACTTGCTGAATTTTTATAATAAAAAATTATCCACCGATTCCATTACTAAGATTCAAAAATTAATTAGTTCATTACAAAATGGTGCTCGTTGGAATACTTCTTTCCATTCTATAATAAATTTCCCCTATGATTTGGGCCTCTCCAATAATATCACAACTACAATGGGGTCATTAAACCCATTATCTTGGTTTAATCCTTGGTATACTCCCTTAACTGCTTCCTATAATAAAATTAATGAATTTGCAATTTGGGATGATAATGAAACTCATGATAATATAAAAGATATGCTATTATGCTTGCCTTGGCCATTAAATTATTCAAATAATTCTACTTTCCAAGATGGTGAATTGGTAGTCAAATCTAATGATTATGGTGAGACTTTACAAGATTTTGGTGTAGATTATGATGATTAAAATTATGAACTGTGATAATGATTCCCTCACAGAAATGTGACAATACTGATCTATCGTAGAAGCACGATAATAATAATGATTATGCAAAATTGGTATTATATTAATTTGTAAATATATAAATAACATAAATATATATATATATATAAGTGCATGATAATATGGTATGAATTTTTCTTTCTCACTCATTTACTCACTAACTTTCTCTATTTTTTCTATTTTAAAGGACCTGCCTAAATTTCAATTACAATTCGACAAATAAATGTCATAAAAATAAATCTATTTTTGTTTGTTCGATTTTTTGTTTGTTCGATTACTTCTTCATCATCACTCCTATTTCATACCAGTATCATCATTTATTGATACAATGCTTGATTTGATTTTTAATGATTCTTTAATCAATGATAATTTTTCTAAAAATTTACATGAAGAATAATCTGGTATTTCTCCCAATTTTAATATTTCAATTAATGGATAAGTTAAACTTTCATGTGTAGGAGAAATATATGTAACTAATTTACCACCATCAGATATGGCAAATTTATGATGATCTTTAAAATTAAATTGAAATGTACCATCACTTAATTCAAACATAACAAAATCTTTATAACGTGTATATCTTCTTAAAAATACATCATCTTTATGATAATCTTCTCTAATAAATGTAGACACTCTACTTAAATTAGATTTCATATATTTAGTGAAAAAATCAACAACTTCTAAATGTCTAATTAATTCATTGGGTTTTTCATTTAATAAATAATGACTGGCTACCCAACCTTCATTTTTATCATAATTAATATACCAAAATTCTTCAGCATCTGCCAATCTTAAAATAGTGGAACCATTATTAAATAATACACCAATATCTTCAGTGGATAATTGATAAGAAAACCCATGTTTATTTGAATAATCAACCCATTTAGTAACAACAATGGGGTGTTTAATTTTAGGTAATCTTGATGGTGGTAATCCACCCATTTTTTTTTGAGCTTCGGCTTCTAATATACCACTCAATGTTAAATGACATTCACTGGCTAAAATTCTTAAAGATATTTCACAATTAATTCGATTTGTAGAACTTGCAATTAAATGTTTCTTGGCATTAGCTTGTTGAGCTCTGCGAAGTCTTGCCTCTCTGGCTAAATCATTCAATTTTCTTTGGGCTTCAATATCAATAACTTCTTTATATTTATTCTTAGTACCTCCTGGTGATAACGAATATGGTAAAATTGTATGTTGATTATATTTTTCTAAATCATTCTCAATTAATTGTAAAATCTTATTAGTAGTAGAATCATTCGTTATTTCATTATCAACTGCACTAGAAATATTGTTTGTAGATAAAATAGTACCATTATTGCCTTTATTGTCAGGTAGAATTAATCCTGATTGTATCATACAATTTCTAAAATTATTTAATGATTCATTTGGAGTTAAAAATTGATCATATTCTGGAATTTCGGTGAAAACTGTATTGGAAGTCATTGATGGGAATGTTCCTCTAAACCAAACGTATTCCATAATTTCGTTAATCGATGGTCTTGCAATAGGATCATTAATTAAAATATCTTGAATTAATGTCTTTGCCTCTTGAGATATCGATTTATTTATTGGGAATGTATATTCACTATTTTTAATTCTTGAATATATTGTATTAACATCTTTGGCTTGGAAAGGTGGTTTGCCAATCAATAAAGCAAAAATCATAACACCAATAGACCAAATATCAACTTCATATGAATGACCAGAATGCTTACCTAAAAGAACTTCAGGTGCAATATAATTAGGTGTACCACAAACTGTATATTTTCTTTCACGATCGTTGGCTAATACAGCAGCAAGACCAAAATCACCAATTTTTAAATTATAATTTTCATCGAAAAAAATATTACCTAATTTTAAATCTCTATGAATAACTCTTCTTGAATGCATATATTTAATTGCACCACAAATTTGAACTGTGAAAAAACGAACTTCTGGCTCAGTTAATATTTTTCTTTTTTTCAATAATTCCATTAGAGATCCATTAGGACACATACCTAAAAGGATATAAACATTAATGTGATCTTCGAAACAATCAACGAATTGAACAATGTTTTGATGCTTCATACTTTTATGAATTTGAATTTCAGATAATAATTTTCTTCTTGTCTTTTCTGTTTTGATAGAAATCTTGGCAACAGTCTTTGCAGCAAATATTTTCCCAGATTCATCTTTAATTTGGAAACAACGAGCAAACCCACCTTCACCAAGGAACTGACCTCTTCTATAATCTCTTCCTCTTGTCTTAATCAAAGAAGGAGGTGTTTTACATAAAGAAGATAATTTTTCCTTCTTCTTTTTTGTAGCTGGCCTCATCTGTTGTTGTTGTTGTTGCTGCTGCTGCTGCTGCTGGTTTTGGTTCTGGTTTTGGCTTTGAATTTGAATATTAATATTTTGTTGTTGTTGATTAGGGTCATAAAGATGTTCTTCAGTTCTCTTATTATTCTTATTAGGTTGTAAGTTTGAATAATAATTCTCCTTTTCTTCTTGGTTAGCCCTACTTATTGGAGTTTCAATGCTTTTCAAGTTATTGTTTGTATTATTATTGTTATTACCATTTTGAGTTGAAATTTTTTTCACGGGAGTTCTAGTAGCTCCATTAGGATATAGGTTCAATCTGTGATCGTTATTATGTAAAGGTGCTAACGACATAATGATGGTATTATTATTAAACACGGAAGGTGGGAATTATGCGATTATAAATAAGGAAACAATATGTACCTTCAATAATTTCCAAATTTTTTTTATAACTTCTAAAATTCTATAATTGTAACTATGTCAATTATCAAGTATGAAAAGATATAACTTCAATGGAATCTAATATTATCTCAATGCAATTCTAACACTCAAATATGAAACCAGATACTAGCTAAGCTTGTTGCTTTGTCTTTTCTCAAATTTTTCAGATCGTACTTTTGTGGCAATATATAATTTTCTTAATTTTTCACAATTTCTTATTATTTATTATTTTGAGATTTCGTTGTATCTGTTTAATACGGAAAACAAAATAGGAAAATGATAAACAAAGGTAATAGAAAAATGAATAAAAATGTGAAGGGCTGAAAAAACAGAAAAAAAAAGAAGAGTACTTTGTCACTTATAAAGGGAGCTAGTAGTAGTGTATGTAGGTCAGTAGACTTGATGTAGCCACGTAATGGTGCTTATGTGAGAAATATGTATTATATATAATTAAGCTTAGAGGGATCAAAATTTACGATAAGCAAGACCAAAGAGAAGTTCAACAGCTCGAGAATCAGTGGAAGCAGGATCCTTATAAACCAGGCGACCAAGATCTGACTTCTAGTTACAGTGTAATAGCTGTTACTAGATCAAGCAGCGGTAGTCTCTCAATCGAACGACATTATAAACAAACAGTGAATGCCTGTAATTTTTGCAGTGAGAATGTTTGTTATTGTTTAGCCCGAAGCGGAGATTTAGCGTACTGGAAAAGGATACTAAGTTTCAAGAAAACTTGAGCCCATAGGAACAACAATAACTTTCTTCGGTAGTAGCACCCTAGAGAAGAGTAGTATTGACCTTTAACTTAAGGAAAAGCACTCAGTATGCCTGTTAGAGATGTCGAGTATCCTGTTTGAGGTTTCTGCATAACAAACTGGAGGTTTATTTGGGTTTAATGGATGGTAAGTGTTTGCCAGGAATGCGGTCTCTAGCAGTGGTAATCGGACTGTGAAGGGCATATGTGTTGCTAGTTTGGGAGACAGTATCTATTATTTGTGTAAGGTTGATTCATCCTCAATACCTTGTCTCTGAAATGGGATCTCATCAATAGCTAGGCGATATGTGGATGTATATGCGATATTGTTTGGTTAGTGCCCTAAAAAGGTAAGAGTAAGAGAAAAGTAATATAATCAATTGTTAGAAAACAGGTTCAAAATGGGCTTGTCCAATACGTGTTGAAACACACATATCTCCTGAATAAGAGGTTTATAGGGAGCTAATGGCAAAGTTCAGCAGTTGGTAAACATCCGGTAACGGAAGTCTAAGTCCCAAGCTATTAGTCTGGAGTATATCTAAAGTATCTCGTTTGAGGTATAATAGGTTTTCCAGTTGGCGCCGTAAGCATATACACCATCAAGTATTTACAAAACTAATATATCACGATAGGTGTCCCCTTGCTTTTTTCTTTTTTTAATTATTTTTACTGTTATTATTACTTCAGCTCTATTGTTTATATATTCTTGTATTTTAACTTAAAGAGGAAACACTCGCTTTTAAAGGGCACATTTGACGGACTTCAAATTGAAAAACCATAAGCGCTTTATTTTACAAAGAAATTAATTTTTTTCATATTGCTCATTGTCAAGACCAATGTATGCTAATAATATAATTCTGAAAGAGTAATTTCTCGGAGATTCCTATTGAAGACTAGAAACTCTATACAACAGTAAACATTTTAAAATCTTTGCTCTAGAATATTGTCTATTCAACAGAGAAAAACTTATAATCTGTTTCTCATCTGTGTATCCCCTATCAAATTTAACTAGATATGGATTTTTATATTTTCCTTTTTATTTTTCCCATGTATTATTCATAAACGCGATGCTTATACTTCCTTAAAAAAAAAAGAAAAGCACTTTCAACGATAATAAACAATGTTCAAAAAAATATACAAAAATTTAGAAAATTGATCATAATACGACCAAAAAATTCTCGACCGGAATAATGAATTCTTCATACTCTTTGGTGACAAAATTGTTTTCAAAATCATCTAGTAACATACCAAGATTGCTTGTGAAAAATGCTCTACCTTCCAGATCGTTTAACAACTCATCGTTGAGGTTAGCAAGCAGCCAATTACCAATAGATCAAGCTCAATTGACCCATGATTTCCAGGGATTGTCATTAAAAGACTTAAAAAAGCAATGTGCATTACGTGGATTGAAAGTATCGGGTAAAAAGTCTATACTTTTAGGTCGATTGATTGAATTTGATACAACGTCGCCATTAAATATACCAAAAGCAAGCATCGATTCTCTGAAGAATACACCCATTCAAAATGCAAAAGTTCCAGCTGCTTTAAAAAAATTACAGAATTTGAAAAATAAGAACAATATCAAGCATTCTAAAGAAGAAATTTTAGGAGATTCGAATACCTCTCCAATTGTAAAATCCACACCTGTATCTGCTGACCCAAGCCCGTGTGAGGCAAAGTCTACAGAAACTATTGAGCAAGTTCAAAAGCCAACTAATAAAATCCATCAGGCCATTGATCAGACTACGAACTCTGAAACTAAGAAGTATGAACTCGAGCAACAATCGAAGAGTATCAATGATGCATGCATTGCTCCTGAAAAAGATGTAGTTGAATCTAACAATCTAAATATTGAATTATCAGCACAAGATAACTTGAAAGCGCATACCAATAAAACGAATCAAGAAGAAATTACAAGACAAATCAAGGAAGAAGAACTTGCCAAAAAATCTGAACACGAAGAACTTGCCAAGAAAGCTGAACGAGATGAACTCACAAGTGAACCCAATGAATCGAACATGCTGAAGCAATCCACATTAAACAAAAAGCCAAAATCAAATGAAAACAGCAAACCAGAAAGTGTTATAATCGAACAACCAAGAACACCCGTAACCAATTTTTCTAAGCAAAATTACAAAAATTCTAAACCGAACGCAACTACCGTAATAACATTAGGGGCGTTAGCAGCTCTTTGGTGGGGTCTACATGATGCTAGAGTTAAGAAAAATGATGAAGAAGGTAAATAATGGACAAAAAATTGCCGTACTAACATCATTTTAAATTGTTGTAATACTTGTAAAAAATAATATCCACATTAATTGACTTTACTTTATTTCTCTTTTTTTTTATATAATTTTCTTATATATAAATTGTATTATTTATTCAGTTGACTTTCTAATTCTTTTAAATATTACTGATTAGCAATAACACAATACAGCATAATCTATTAGGTTTAATTAACTCTCTGTATATATATTTTTTAAATGATTTTTTTTAGTTTTTCCTTTCCTGTCTTTATACTAGTTTAATTTTTTTTTCACAATTATCGGTAGGGTATTTATTATTTTATATCAATTTAAAATTATAGTGTTCAATAAATGTTAGAAACAAAATAAGAACACAGCCATTAACTTACTCTGTCTTGAAAAAGAATAATATATCAATTGCAAATAAATGTCTTTAGATATTAACTGGGAAGAAATAAAAGATGATCCAAATTTAGTTATCTCTATTAAAGAGAGTTTAAACGACTTCATAGAATCAATCCATCTACCAAGTTATGTGAACAATTTACAGATTAAACATTTAAACTTGGGTGAAACAGGCCCAAATATTATTCTGCGACAAATTACTGATCCATTAGAAGATTTTTATAAAGCTATAAGAGACGAACAAGATGTGGGGAACCCAGGCCATCCGTCTTTAACCGGATCAGCCTATCAACAACAAACTTTATCACCTATAGAAGATCCAAATAAACAACCATCCACAAGGGAGGATGTTGCCAAGGCAGTACACGATATTCAATGTCTTGCTGAACTCGAATATGTCGGTGACCTATCGTTAACTTTAACCGCATCTTTAACTTTGAATTATCCAAGTACCAATTTTGTTACATTGCCTATCAAGTTGAAAATCTCTGGCATTCAGATTCATTCCCTATGTTTACTGGCTTACCTGTCAAACCAATTATTTGTGAGTATTTTATGTGATATTAATGATCCAATCATTGATAATAGAGAATTTTCAAATGATTCATTTAACCCTATATTTGCAAATAAAAATTCGCTGGAAAGAATCTCTATAATAAGAAACATGAAAATAGAAACCGAAATAGGTCAAGAATATCAAGGTGAAGGGTCTGTTTTAAAAAGTATCGGACAGCTAGAAGAACTTTTGCTAGAAAAATTGAAAACTTTTCTACGGAATGAATTGGCTTGGCCTAACTGGCTGAATTTGGACTTTAATGACGAGTCCGATTTAGAAGAAGATCACCACTAGTGCTTTGAATTTAACATAGTAACGTTATTCTATTTCTAGATAATTTGATTAATGATTGATCGTATTTTATTTTATATATATTTTATTTTATTATATATATATATATATTTTTTTTCATTATAGAGTAAATTTTTGAGATGAAACGGCCCAAGGGATAATTAATATTGGATTTTTATTTTTTTCAGTTCGAAGGAAAAGCCTTTAATGGTGTCAAAATAAATAATTTAAAACTTAATAGAATTAGGTGCACAAGCAGTTCACTGAATATAAGTACATTGCTCCTTAACTTGAACCTCAAGTCAAATAAATAATGAACTCATTCGATGAAGGTAACCACTGGAATAAGATCAATGAATCACCGGTTTTAAAAATGAATCATGGCTGGGGCCAGAACTCAGTCCCAAACGCAACAAACAACATATTCACAGATGTTTGGGATTCAACTGAGAATCTAAATCAGATGAAACAGCCTACCACAAGCCCTTCTGGCAAATTATTGAATGCAGTTGTTGTGGAAGGGAATAAACCTGAAGAACCGGAATTCCATACTCCATCAGGGAATGTTGCCTCTACAGCCAACATTTCCCCTAGGAGTGATGTGCATACTGATGTAGTCAAAAGCAATACTATTATTAATAGCAATAATGATATGGAATTATTTACAGATATAACTAAACAATTATGGTATACAGATCTACGAAAATCCTATAACCCATTAGAAGAAAACATCATTCACATTGAAGATATCCCTGAACTGGTAGGCTTATTCTTCAAGCATATTAATTATAAAGTGAGACATTCTATTGATCTGAATAGCGAAGGCCCAATTTCAAGTGATAAGACTGTAATTAGAAGATATTCGGATTTTGTTTGGCTAAGACGAGTCTTAATCAAGAAATATCCATTCAGAATGGTTCCAGAATTACCACCAAAAAAACTTGGAGCTCAAAACACAAATAGGAAATTTATTGAGAAGAGAAGAAAGGGATTATCGAGATTTATTAACTTAATTATGAAGCATCCTATTTTACAGGGTGATGAATTAGTAATTACATTTTTAACTGTCCCAGTGGAGTTATCTTCATGGAGAACCCAAGCAACTTACGATCTATCTGATGAATTTACTGATGAAAAGATTTCCAAAGAATTTAAGAATGCTTGGAAATCAGAATATACAAATAAATGGAATATCGCTGACTCCAATATTGATTTGATTTTGGAAGTCTGGTACAAAATCGGTATGCTAGTGGAGAGATATGAGAGAAGACTTAGAGAAACCGTTCAAGAGAAGAATATGTTAGGTACTTTATTAGACCACATGTCTAAGATCTCAATAAAATTATACCCAGAAGATGAAAATATAGGATCTATCGATGTCATTAATAATAAATTGCAAACGATAAGAGATAGTTTAAAGTCAACTAACACATTCGACGCAGATGAAAGCGAAGTTTATTCATCTATTATAATACCCAAATTTAAAATTTTTGTCGATGTAATAAATTCATTGAAAGGCGTATTTAATAGATACAGAATTATTGGTAGAAATGATATCGTGCGGTTAAAAAGAAAAGTTGAACTAAGCATGGAGAAATTAAAAACAATTGAAGATCAAGGAAGCAATGAATATCTAGCTATTCAGAGTATAATTGAAAAAGATAAAAAAACTATTGTCGATCAAACTAATCGAGCTTGGCTTATCAGAAAGTGTCTTCTACACGAATTTTCTATGTTCCAGGAGACTCAACACCTCTTGACGGATGCTTTCTTAGAATGGATAAAAACAAAATCTACATTCTCTGGCCTTAAATATGAGGAGTGGAAAAGATTGCTTGACCAATTGCAACAAACATAATCAATAATACCTAATCCTCATTACTTGCACAGAAAAGCTAACTCTTGCTGTATGCACATATTGTAAAAGTAAATCATACAATATATCAACTTTTTAATGATATTATAAAAACTAGTATAAGAATGGAATTACTTTTTATTTTAATTTATAATATATCCTGCGGTAATGATTATATATCACTAGTTATTGCACTTTAGAGTAGTCCAATTTAATATATAATTTTTACAAATATCTTATCCTCGCTACCCGGCCACACCCAGCTTTTTTATAAAAATGAAAATGAAGACCATCTAAAAATAAATGATAATATTCAAAATAGTAAACCTTGTAATAAAAGAATAATTATTACGTAATAGCTACCCAATAAAGTTTAAAATTATTGTTCATCTTGGACTAAGATAGAACACATTATCCAGAAGAATATACGTAAATATTAATTCACTTAGTCCTTTTAATACCCATTTGAATAGACAATCATATATATTGAACAATAAGCAAGAAGCAATGGTTAATTCTCCTATTAAGCGTGAAAATGAAGATCAATTAAACTCTCCAAATAAGAGAAATAACTCCAATGGCACATTATCTCATTCTGAACCTGCATTTGATTTAGGCATGGGCGGCTCTCCCGCAAATAGCAATAACAGCAATATAAATGTTGGTCAATCTCCTGGGTTTCAAGCAGATACTCCAGGAACACCTTTTGGAAATATAGGCTCAATTGATAATGCTAGTTTACCAAATAAATCGTCTCCTGCAACAAACTTACTTAAAGAAGACACGACAGGTACACCTACTTCTGGTGTATCGCTAGCACTCCCCAAAAAGAATGATAAAAAGAATAAAAGTAGCACCAATCAGCAAAAGGGTGGTAATCAACCACAACAAGCAGATGCCAGTAAGATGCAAGATGTACTATTTTCTGCCGGTGTTAATATTAGGGAAGAGGAAGCTCTTCTAAATTCGTCTGTCAACGCTTCAAAATCCCAATCTTCACAATTAGCTAATATGAGATCTCCAGATCATCCACCTTTCTTACACCCAGATCAATTGGCTATGTTTATGAAAAAAATATCAAATGAACAAAATTTTCCACAAAACTTCAGTAGATCTCCTGATATTTTAAATCTTGTTTCAAGTGTTTGTGAAGCATATATGAAAGATATAATAACAAATGCACTTGTCATATCAAGGCATAGGCGAAAAGCTGTAAAAATAAATTCTGGTAGACGTAGTGATGTTGCAATTGCCTTAAAAGGTATGGCACAACTGCAGAAAAAAGAAGAAGAAAGACGGGTAAAGAAAAGAATTGCCCTGGGGCTAGAGAAAGAAGATTATGAAAATAAGATAGATTCGGAAGAAACTCTTCACAGAGCTTCAAACATGACAGCTGGTCTAAGAGCTGGTAGTAAGAAGCAATATGGCTGGCTAACATCTTCGACAAGTAAGCCAACTAATGTTGGCTCTAAGACGTCTGGTAAGGTCGCATCGGACATTGCTACCAGAGGTGATAGTGGTCTACGTTTTAGAGAAGCAAGAGAAGAACCAGGAATTGTAATGAGAGACTTATTGTTTGCGTTAGAAAATAGAAGAATGGGCACTCATAATATAATATCTAAAGGGTATGCCCGTATAAGGGATTAGTCTCTATTGTTGAAAATAGAAGTAATTTATCTCATTAACTTGAAAACTACTTATCTATATACATATTGACAGCTTCCTTAATAGATAACTATATATTCTAAATTGCAACAAATAATTAATCTACTTGTTATATGATAATTTTAAATATGTAAATTATCTGCTAGAGGATTATAAATCAGTTGAAGTATTTAGAATGCGAAATTGAATATGAATCATGTACTGATCCGAATTACTAGTAGTCATTGAGTTAATTCTGTTTCTTTTAGTAGGCTGAAGAACGATAAAATCATGAATTGTTATCATTGTCGTTATCATGATTGCTATCATGATTGTTATCATTGTCGTCATCATTATCGTTATCACGCTCATCCTTGTCGTTATCATTATCATTATCATTATCATTGTCGTTATCATGATTGTTATCATTGTCGTCATCATTATCATTATCACGCTCATCCTTGTCGTTATCATTATCATTATCATTATCATTATCATTATCATTATCATTATCATTATCATTATCATTATCATTATCATTATCATTATCATTATCATTATCATTATCATTATCATTATCATTATCATTATCATTATCATTATCATTATTATTTCTATTGTTGTTGTTTTGGTTATCATCATCATCATTATTATCGTCATCATCATCATCTTTGACAGCTTGATTAGCTATCGTACCGTTCCAACAATATCTACTGAAACAGCTTTCACATTCCTTTGGTAATTCATAGCCCAAACTTTGTTGTTGTCTTCGAATAACAGCACAAGCAATACATCCTGCGAAATCACCATCTTTTGTTAAATTTTTCATGGTGGCAGCTTCAAACCCGTTTTTTATCATTCCTAATCTTTCTTTCTTGTGATAATTCATTTTAAATGTGCCAGTGTTACTCTTATAGCTATTACGTGTATTTGGAATATAAACAATTAATGGAGGAATTGAAGATAAGTTTGTCATATTACCTGCATCACAACCAAAAAAAGTTGGCTTTTTATTTAAACCCAAATTCACAAAAGTATTCTGATCTGGAACATAGGGGAAAGAAATATCAATACCTTGCTTGGCAAACTGTCTTTCATATGTACGAACTAGAGAGGTTCCGTTTGGCCATCTATTCCTTGTATCCGCAGAATTATCTAATGAAAAAATAACATCAACATCACGCTCTTTCTGTAGTAATGGAACAAATGGAATATTCTGTAAATCTTCACCACCATCAACCAAAAACAAATAATCAGAATCTACTAAAGAAGAAGAATAAGTTCTGTTGACAAATTTAGTATCCTTAAATGGATTTGGAGCATAAATTGCAATATCGTCATAATTATCAGATAATTCTCTCAAAAAATGTTTGAGTATATCTTGAATACCTGAAGGAATATGAGTTCTATTAATTTGTAAAATAAACTGGTTAAATACGGTTGAGGATGAACCTAAAATAAAACCAGTATTATCAAAACCAGCGATGCATTGTCCTGTTTCATTTGGTTTACCATTAGAAACGTTAGTACCTAAATATTTAATATCTGTAAAAGAATTCAAAGTTGGATCCCAAGAGCCCAATTCAAATGGGTTATACTCAAATAAAGTAGAATTTTCATTAATAATATATGAGTCAGGGTACCTACCATCGGAAACTGCAATGGGGAAAGGCATTTCTGCATTCTTAAATACATCTGCATCTCTTAAAGTTGACCAGGTATAACCAACACCACCTTGTTTTAAAGTTGGGAAGAAATCATAAGAAATTAAACGGCCCCAAATATCAGTTAATGAAGCATTAAAATGTGCATCCATTTTATCATCAACTGCATCACTAATTTCCTTCCAAATATCAATTGATTTAAAAACATTATAACCACCCTGTGAAATAGCAGAATGGGAAAAATCCCAAATTGAATCATCATGAGAGAAATTATTTACAATAGCTTGAACTGAAGTCCAATTATTCCAACCTAGTGTACCGACTAGCCATGAACCTCCGGATATACCTGCAAAATAAGATGTACTTTGTAACAGACCACCCAGCCCGTGATCCAAAGAGCCATTTGTTCTATTATCCATTGCAGCAACCATACCTGCACCACTTAATAATGAACGGTAACCACCGCCGGAAACACCAATAGCAATCTTTGGCATACGTAAGGATGAATTTTTCAAGTCATTCGTGCTGTTGGAACCTAATAATTTTAGGATATCTGAAAAGATACCTCCACTGGAATTAGAGAAATTGGAGGTGGTTCTCTGTAAAAAACTACGTAAATTTGGCCTAATAACATTATTCCTCTTTAATAACCAATCGGTTTCATTTTGAGATAGTCCAGACGCGTTTCTAACTAAATTAATATTATCGTCGCATTGAACACGACCAGGAGCATAACCATTCGTTGGAGACCATGCACAAGTAAGCGATATTGATATATATAAACTTGCAAAAAAGTAATAGAGTATGTTATTCATATTAATAAAAGAAAACAATATTAATTTTTTATTTTGTGTTTGCTTAAGTTAAATATTGTTTCTGTGTCAGATATTAGATATAATAGAGAAACACCTAAAAAGTTTTTATAATTGAAAATTTAAAAACTCTGTTTAAATAGTTGTCAAACTGTATTGCTTATTACATATTACATTTATATTACTGCATAATATATCGCCTAATTGTACCTTAATTAAACAAAATGGTTTTGCTGACCGTACCTTAAACGATAAACTTTTAAATCAGCTCCAGTACCTAAAAAATCTTCGAAGTAGTTTTAAAAAAATTGCTAACTAGATCATAAACAGCTAACTATCTTACAATATACAAGAAAGGATATTCTTCTATTTTTAGAAGGATTCAAATAATTTATGTTAGTAAGAATAAGGAATTATTGCCAATGGAAGGATAAGACAAAGAGCATTTTTAGGCAACGGAAAAAAAGCTACTGGGGTAATTCTATATATCGTAATATAATTAGAAAAAATTAAGCGTAAACTTCTTAAGGCGTAAAAGAAAGCAAGCGTAAGTATGTACATTTTTGGTAATATTAGTTTTTATATTTATTGTTATACTTTCTTTTTCAAATCAGTTATTCAAGTTATATTTCCAAATATATTCAATATGTTCAAATATGTTATAGGATAAAGAGAATCCTCTAAGAGGGCCCGTGCATTTTTCTAAAATATCCTTGGACCTTTTTGCTTTTCAGAATAGATTTAGGGGTAAGATGTATTAGTAATAAGGATTACTGCCTATTAAGATATTGTAATAGCTTGAAGCTATCGAAGAATGTATTCATAAAATGTTCTCCAAAGTTAAGAGAAGTAATAAGTTAATATATACCATACAATATTGGACACTTGTTACTTAGTATTAAGAAATTATTACTTGTTTTACATAAAGGGATGAAGTTACACATTTGATTCCGAAACTCATCAGTAGTGACACGTTATTACTCTTTTAGTGAAGTTGAATCACAGTTATTGTAAAAAAATGCTATAATTTTACTAGATAAATATAATTATTAGAAATTTTTCAGGTACTAAATTATTTACATTTTTTTTTATTTTGTATTTGATTAAGAATATTCATATAGTTACTTAGAGAAGGGGAAAACAAATTTCATAATTAAAACTAAAATTAAAAAAAATTTCATGAGGACGTTCGGGCTAATTGTTTAAAACCAATCATCCCAAAATGAACCAGTCTTTGTACTTGTAGAAGTACTACTTGTCTTTGTCACGCTCTTGGTAGAAAAGCTTGACATAGCAGTTGTGTTAATTGGTATATTCACTGTTTGGTTTGCAATTGTGCCGTTCCAACAATATCTGCTGAAACATCCTTCGCATTCTAATGGTAAATTATATCCATTCTTTTCTTGTTGTCTTCTAATCACAGCACAAGCAATGCATGCCTTAAATTGAGAATCATCTGTCAAATTATTCATGGTAGCAGCTTCAAATCCATTCTGAACCACTGAACGCCTTTCCTTTGTACTATAGGACATCTTAAATGTACTTGTGTTACTCTCAAAAGAGTGGTAGGAATTTGGAATATAAACGATTAATGGTGGGATTGAAGATAAGTTTGTCATATTATGCGAGTCACAACCGAAAAAGGTTGGTCTTTTGTTTAAGCCTAAATTAACAAAAGTGTTTTGGTCTGGGACATAAGGGAAAGAGATATCAATACCTTGTTCAACAAATTGTCTTTCATATGTGTATACAAGAGAAGTACCATTAGGCCAAGATTGATTTGTATCAGCAGAGTTATCTAATGCAAAGATAACATCTACATCACGTTCTTTTTGTAAAAGTGGTACTAAAGGAATATTTTCTAAATCTTCCCCACCATCTACCAGATATAGTATATCTGAATCAACTAATGATTTTGAGTATGTTCTATTGACAAATTTAGTGTCTTTGAAAGGGTTTGGAGCGTATAAGGCAATATCATTAGAATTGTCAGAAAGGTCAATCAAGAAATGTCTTGCAATATCTTGGATAAAATCTGGTAATCCAGTTGTATTCAATTGTAATAAGAATTGATTGAATAAACTTGAAGATGTTCCCAGGATAAACCCAGTATTATCGAAACCAGCTACACATTTTCCCGTTACATTTGGTTTACCATCAGTAACATTGGTACCTAGATATTTAACATCAGTAAAGGCGTTCAAAGTAGGATCCCAGGACCCCATTTCGAATGGATTGAATTCAAATACAGTTGCATTGGAATTGATAATAAAAGTGCCTGGATATCTACCATCAGATACAACAACCGGGAAGGGCATTTGAGCATCTTGGAATACTTGAGCATCTCTGATTGTAGACCAAGTGTATCCCTCACCACCGTGATATAACGAAGGGAAGAAATTGTAAGAAAGAGCTCTACCCCAAACATCTGTTAGAGAGATGTTGAAACCTGCATCTTGTTTGTCATGAACAGCATCAGAAATATCGTCCCAAGTTTTAGAAGTTTTAAAGATATTAACTCCACCAGGATTAACAATGGAATTGCTTAGGTCCCAAATGGAATCATCCTTAGTGAAATTATTGACAATATCTTGTACTGAGGTCCAATTATTCCATGCTAAAGTGCCGACAAGCCAAGATCCACCTGAAAGGCCGGCAAGATACGTAGAACTTTGAAGAAGACCACCTAGACCGTGTTCAATTGAACCATTAGTTCTATTATCCATAGCAGCGATCATACCTGCACCAACAAACATCGCACGGTACCCACCTCCTGAAGCAGCAATAGCTATCCGGGGTTGTTTTAAAGTGGAATTACGAAGACCGCTGGAAGAGTTCGAAGTTAGTAAAGTGAATAAATCTGAGAAGATCGAAGAATTGGTAAAATTGGAAGTAGAATTTTTTAAAAAAGTGTATAGGTTTGGTCTAACGATTTCATTTCTTTTCCGAAGCCAAGCAGTTTCATTGGGAGAAAGTGAAGAAGCGTTTCGAACAAGAGAGATATTGGAGGCACATGGGACCATCTCAGGGACGTACCCATTACTTGGAGACCAAGCTAACGTGGCAGAAAGGATCAGTAAGAGATATGTAATAGAATAATATATTTGCATGGATAATTAAATTATGCCTAGCGATATTTTTAATACTTTTCAGAGATGGAATTGAACCAAACTCAAAAATAATGATCGTTAAGAAGACAACTCACCTACTGCTAGACGACTGGTCAAGACCATCTTATATACTGTTATGCCCCTTGACTCGTTGAGATGCAATGAGGTAAATTGCACTGCCTTCATACAACACATATCTTATAAGGCACTATACACCCTTAAACCACTCCGCATTCTTTACAGTTTCCCCATAATTCTCGCACAACGCTTTCAGCCGAGGAACCGATCACCAGGTAAATTGTTTTTCAGGCACAAGTCATCACAGAGATACCTACGTAGAAAAAATAAGGGAAATGACTATATAGTATACATAAGAGAGATGAGCTGCTTTAAATTATTTCCTAAATTATTTCTTAAATTATAAAGTATCACAATAGTATTTCCTTCGAAACTACTAGTGTAAAAAAAATAATGTCTGTTTAGCCATCTTGCTGTATTACGCTGTTTCATACATATAAAAAAGGTAAATAACAAAAGTGTGTATAAATATATATATGTGTGTGTGTATGTGTGTATGTATAAACTCTTTATGTGATAGCGCCCTTTATCTATATATATATTTATATATATAAGAATGTAAGGATCGTTGGTTTATAGAGTGTATTATTAATCACGTGGTATAGGGTTGTCGTACAGAAAGTTAGGTTTTGTAGGGTTTGCTTTCTACGATGGGCCGAATATTCAACATTTATCAACATTTAAGGATCACTAATTCCATTATATTATCAATAAAAAAAATTATTAAAATACCAATAATAATATAATAAGTTCCAACAAATTACTCTAACAGACACAGCACTGAAATAATAATGCCTTTCTACCAGTCAAGAACAGCGCAGTTTGTTCTGTTCACGTTGTTTATCTACGTCCTGACATTTGCATCTGTTTATTTCGCTATCTCTTCGAGTATTTCATTTCTACAAGTAACCATTAAATTGACTCAAGGTTTCAATATAATCATCATATCTATCTTTTCTATAATCAATTCCATTATTCTTTGGAAATTTTCTAATTATTTACTCTTTGGAGAACTACGACTCATCGAATATGAACATGTCTTAGAGAGACTCCCCTTCACGGTCATTAATATGGTCTTCATGTCAAGTATGTTCAATGAACATGATATTTTCACTACCATCATCTTAAGTTTATTACTTCTATATATGAAAGTCTCTAATTGGATCCTTAGAGATCGTCTAGAATCATTGTTACAAACGGTAAATGATTCCACAACTATTTTCAATTTAATTTTCTCTACCCAATTCTTCTTCAACTTAATACTATTTTCTCTAATTGATTATTTGATGATGAATTTTTGTATTTCAAACTCATTATTATCAAATAGCAACATTGGATCATCTGCCTCAGTTTATTTATTAATGGGGATGGAATTCACCATGTTACTGGTTGATCTTTTCAATATTCTTTGTCACTCCATATTAAACATTTACGAATTTTATAAATCTTCATTAGTCTCCCTAGATACCCATTTAACCTCTGAGGATGAAGAAGATGATGAATCTGGGTTTAACGGTCTTGAAGGTAAGTTTATTTATGAAAAAATAATCGATACATTCACAAGGTTTTTAAAGACAATCATTCATATTTTATTATTAATTCCATTTGCTATGCCCGTTATGTTAAGTAAAGATGTAGTCATTGATTTGGTCACTTTGAGTCAGAACATTAATACAATTTGGAAGATTTGGGTCAATAATAGAAAATTAGATGACCAACTCCCCACAGTGACTCAACATCAATTAGATTCAATGGAAGATAAGATATGTATAATTTGTATGGATGATTTATCCATTAATTCTATTCAAAAGAATTTTGAAAAGAGAAAACCAAAAATGTTACCTTGTGGCCATATTTTACACATGAATTGTTTAAAAAATTGGATGGAAAGATCACAAACTTGTCCAATGTGCAGATTGCCCGTCTTTAATGAAAAGGGTGAAGTTCTACCAACAAGAAGAGAAAGAGCAACAACTCCGGAACCTTCTACATCTACCTCTTCAGATTCAGAAGAAAATGAAGAATGGGTTTCTTTTCCTATTGAAACAATTGATGATAGTACTATAACTTTCAATTTGGCCAACGATGATGGAAGAATCTTGAAATCTCGTCTTTTGATAAATTCAACAACTGACACGACTCAGAATTCGGATGATATTTTAGGCTTAAAACAAAAAATTAATCAACTACAAGATCAAATAAATCAATTAAATAAGAATATGAAACCAATAGATGAAAAGGAAAATATACTTCTTTCTCATACAGAATAGATTTTTATAATTTATATACATACCCATTCACATGCTCACGAACAATTATCTCTTCAAAACCTGGTAAACGCATTAATAGAAATACATATACTCAACAGGGATTTAATTATGTCAAGCACATTCATTTAGAAGCTGATTAGCCAGATAAAAAGACCTTACAATTTTGATAATGACCTTATCTCCACAAAAAATTGCAAAAGCTAATTTCTATTGTGATTGGAAAGAAAAACAGGTAGGAATTAAAAATTTATTCCAAGTTAATGATCAAGTTAAATTACATTACCTCTTACCGAATATAATTCTATCAGTTCATTATTATTATTTGAATGCGTTAATTACTAAAGGAGCATTATTATAAAGGGTCTTACATTAACTTTTTTTTATCCCTCATAATTGACGATTTGCGATATTATCATAATTTATTTTAACTGTATTTAGATTTTTTTTTTTTAATTTTATCAATAAGTTAACCATATTAAACATTGATTAATTTTTCTATAGTCAGGATATATTATTTTAGAGTTTCTTATGTTAGAATTATCAATGCTTTTAGTACAAGAAAAGGAAGAATTTCGTTACAAATATTCCCAGATAACGGTGAAATATTTCGTATTAAATTATTTAACTAAAAATTATTTTCAGAATGTTTAATATAATGCAAACTTCTATAAATGCTATAAAATGCTAAAAATGCTAATGTTTTATTTTTTTAATTTCCAAATGGGTGCTTATTTTAATTGAAAATTATCGTCTGTCTAATCACTTGAACTATTGTACTTATTTGATTCAAAGTGTGATTGAGTCATTTCATTCTCGGAATCGAGGTGAGTTTGTCCTGAGAATTCGTCATCAAGATTATATTTATAAATTGGTTCATCATACGACGGCGTCATTAATTGATTATTTTTATGTTCAAAATTAATTTCGTGATTAAAATTATTTTCTTCGTTATCTAAAACGTCTTCGTTATCCAAAAATTCTTCTTCATTTAAAATTTCCTCATCGCTTGATGTGTCATATAATTTTTTTTCCATATCTTTTAATTCAATTTCAATCTTTTGAAACTTAAAATTATAATCGTTTTGATTTTCTCTTACTTTTTGAAGATGGCTTTTGCAATGTTGAATATTGGAAATTATTTCATTTTTTGTTATATCTTTCTCAACTGATGTTTGAGATATATCGTTATTTCTTGTTTCAAACATTAGCATCCTAGCTAATATAAGATGACTTAATGAATAAATATACCAAATTTCGGAATCTTCAATGAATGGTGGCGCAAGAACCATTTCTGATAATTTTTCTACAAATTTCTTCAATTTTTTTTTCAAATAATTAAGTTCTTCAACTATTTCTTTAATATTTCTTGATGTAAGATCGCTGAATTTTGTATGTATTAAAGATAATGTCATCCAAAGAAATGATGTAGTAAACTTACCTGTATGGTTCCTCGACGATTGTGTAAATGCTGGTGCAGTCTTGTAATTAATGCTATTATTGTATTTTTGATTGGATGAATAGATTGAATGAATCCAATTTAAAAAGTTTAATGACTCTTGAATGGAAACTTTTTTTAATAATATTATTGAACCTAAATTCCAAAAATTTCTTATATCAATATTAGGTAGTCGTATGATTAATGAAAATATATGATAGGCTTGATTAAAATTCTTTTCACATATATTATAATAAAGTAAATTAATTAAATTTTCAATATGGATGTTATTAAATGATGTTGTTTGTTTATCTCTATATGATGTTTCGTAACCCTCAGAAATTGCTTTAATATGTGTTTTAAGACGTTTTGTACAATGTTGTAGTCTAGCTTCTAATTTCTTGTTTGTAAATTTTTTCACTCGGTTTAATCGATTAAATGATATTTTATTCCTATTTATTGGAATTCGACCGTTTGATTTCAATTTAGTTTTCGAATTCAAGGTGTCAATAGAGGTATTCCAAACTTCAAAACTTTCTTGTGGTCTATCATATCTATTAAAAAATTTTGTTTCTTCATTTGTAGTACCTGTAGAGTCACTATTATATTCATCATCACTTAATGTGTTCGTATTTGAAATTGAATCAGAATCATCGTTATAATTAGTATTGGAATCGCTATGTTCGTGTGCAGATGCCTCTGGTGTTGGCAAGGTTATAGGTGTTCTGGATCTATTAGATTCCAAAGAAGATGATGGAATTGTATCACCATATAATTGGGAGTACCTTTTTGTAAAAGTGTTGATATACTGGTATCGTATTTTTCGTTCGTTTGCCAATACCTTTGAGTGGATATTCAAGGGAGCCTCGAACATTGCATGCTGGTTTGTTCTATTATAATCTAAAGGTATATAAATTATTAGCAATAAATAAGGTCACCTTTTAGTTGCGGTTTGAGCCAGACTTATAACACTTGTCGTTTCTTTTTTTTAACTTGTTTACCATTGAAAACCAAACTTAATGTTTGTTTTTTTAAAATTTCATTGACTTTTTTTTTTCCGATGAGCTTAGCGCTTTGGGCAATAGGAAAATAAACCAAAAAAGGTTAGAAATGACTGCGAGAGATTCAAATACGTTAAAATTATTTCAAAATAGTGTTAAAAATAGAGTTATTGGTGTAACTTGAAACATGTATAATTCTAGTAATAAATATATCTTAAGAATTGTTAGTAGTCTTATGTTACATATCTTGCGTTGTAACTAAACAGTTTTTTCTGTAAATATAACGTTTTTAGGCGTTTAAGTTAAGTAGGAATTAGTCAATAGTAATTAATTATTCGACAGGCACAGTGGCTTCTTAATAAATATATGACTATATATACTTTGAAAACTGAAGTTCAAAATATTTTAAAAATTACTTACAGGAGAATATACAGGGATGGGTATATTGACACAACGCACATATCATGCTAACTATACGCCATTGCTATGAATGTAAAATTACATAAAACTAGCCTGAAGCAATAACATAGATGAGGCCAGCGGTGTCATTTTTTGAAACAGGTAGGAAAAACTCATTACATCATACCTGGCATACCTCCCATGCCTGGCATACCACCTGGAGCAGCACCCTTATTTTCTTCTGGAGCATCGACAATAGCAACTTCTGTAGTAGCCAATAAAGAGGCAACACCAGAAGCGTCAACTAAACCAGTACGGACAACCTTGAAAGGATCAATAATACCGGCAGCTAACATATCAGTGTATACTGATTTAGAAGCATCGTAACCCTTGGAGAAATCGTTACCATATTCATCTAATAATTTGCCAACAACAACAGAACCTTCTTCGCCAGCATTATCAATGATTTGCTTAGCTGGTCTAGTAATAGCTTTACGGATAATATCAACACCAAGTTTTTGGTCAAAATTTTCAGTTGGAACATCGTCTAAAATACGGGAGGCTTTAACTAAAGCAGTACCACCACCTGGTAAAATACCTTCTTCTACTGCAGCTCTTGTAGCATTCAAAGCGTCATCATAACGATCTTTCTTTTCACCAACTTCAACTTCTGAAGCACCACCGACTTTAATAACAGCAACACCACCTGATAGTTTAGCTAGACGTTCTTGTAATTTTTCTTTTTCATATGAATTTGTAGAGTTAATGTCGATGGAGCCTTTAATTTGTTCAATTCTTTCTTCAATGGCTTGCTTAGATCCATCTCCATTTAATACAACGGTATCTTCCTTAGTAACAGTAATAGAATCACAAGACCCCAAGTGTTCCATAGTGCATTGTTCTGGTTTCAATTCTAATTCTTCAGTAAACACAGTACCACCAGTCAAAATGGCAACATCACCTAGAATGTTTTTTCTATTGTCACCAAAACCTGGAGCCTTAACAGCACAGACCTTAACTTGGCCTCTTAATTTGTTTAGGATACAAGCAGCCAAAGCTTCACCATCAATATCTTCTGCAACAATCAATAGTGGTCTACGAGATTGGTTTGATAATTCTAAAGCTGGTAAAATATCTTGAATAGCAGATAATTTCTTTTCTGATAATAATAATAATGGTTTTTCAAATTCAACTTTGTTTGATTTGGTGTTGGTAATAAAATAAGGAGATATAAAACCACGGTCGAATCTCATACCTTCGGTTACTTCTAATTCATCTTCCATAGTTTTACCTTCACGGATAGTGATGACACCTTCTTTACCGACTTTTTCCATTGCAGAAGCTAACAACTTACCAACATGAGAATCACCATTGGCAGAAATAGTAGCAACTTGGGCAATTTCTTCCGAAGTAGTTATTTCCTTTTTATTTTGTGATAAAAATTCAATAACTTTCTTAACAGCAGCTTGGGAGCCTCTTCTTAAATCCATTGGGTTACAACCAGCAGCAACGTTCTTCACGGATTCAGAAAAGATAGCTCTACCTAAAACAGTAGCTGAAGTGGTACCATCACCAGCAGCAGTGTTAGTTTTAGAAGCAACTTCTTGTAATAATTGAGCACCTAAGTTTTCAAAACGATCTGGTAAAGTTATAGAACGAGCAACAGTAACACCATCCTTTGTAATTTTAGGAGCACCAAATGGTTGTTGAATAAGAACATTACGACCTTTTGGGCCTAAGGTAGAAGCGACGGCATCACCTAGAGTTTCAACCCCTTTTAAAAGAGCAGCTCTAGCTTCAACACCGAATAAAAGCTCCTTATGAGAGGAATAAGCACGGATTCCGGCAATTCTTTGAGTTTGGCGAAGAGAAGAACGGACAGTGTTTCTTAACATAATGAGAACAATAATGTATACAATAGTTTTGGTGATATTACTTTTAATTGGTTAGGTTTCTAATTTAATATCGTGTAATTTTGCTTTATGTATAAAGTCTCTTCTCTAAAGTTTCTCTAATCTGGTGGCAACCTTGAATTTCGAAATCTGCGGGTCAGTTTAGTGATCGCTAAAATCCGTGACTCAATATTACCCGGCCAAGAGTCAACTGCTATAAAAGGGACAAATAATTATTCTGTTCTATATCCTGGGAAAGTCACTGACAATAATATGTATAATCTACTACTTTTAAAAATTCTTCATCAATTGATATTATTGCATTGATATAAGCTATGTAATTTAAGATATTTTCTTTACTAATTCAACATATGGCACGCTCGAAGTGAAACTACGTATCCTAGTCGATTGATATAGCTAATTAATTTTTTTTTTTAAGTTTTTCTTTATCAGCATGCTTTTCGAAGTCTAGTACTGTTCTAGAATAATTATACTTTATAGTCTTAGTTTACACTTATCAGTTTATGATAACATATGCCCTTTAAAAAAGTTACTATTAATTTAAACTAAATAATAGAGGTATAACTTATTTTATACAAGCTTGTTTTTGGACCTGTTAAATTAAATGTTTTATTTGACAATGTACAAGAGTGGAATAATAAGCATTAGCACATAAAGTTACAATCAAATAAGAGTATACTCGGAAAATTTGAATATAAACGAAAATATGTATATACCGTATAAAACTACCTTTGAGTTATTATCAACAAGTATACAATATAATTTTCTTAATAGTAACTTTAGGATAGTATTCTTTACACTCTTCCCAAAAATTGAATCTTAATTACATTTCATTTCAATATTTTCAAAATATTCGTAAACTTAAATCAACATATATTTTTGAAATTTTTTGATGGTCATCTTGGTAAAAAGTATGGGAGATCTGTTAGATATTCTTACTAATATGAAACTTTAGAATATTCAAAAGTTCAAAATTTCAATCCTCAATGAAAATGATTCTACAATTTTCCCCTCTTATCTTAGCAAATGTTGGGCTTTGAGAATCTTCAAACTTAGTCCAATATAATTTAAAAATTTCTTCTGGTAGAATTGGAACAGTATGTCTTATTCTAATATGCCAATTATAATTTTTTCCTGAACTATCCTTCTCAATACGATCTGAAAAGATAGTTACTGGATCAGCTCTAATTGTATTATATAATTGTTGACAACTCCCAATTTTATTATTGAAATATAACTCGCATTGGATATTTTTTAGATAATATTGAATCAAATGCTGTTCTTCTGAAGTTACACCAAGATAAATAGCGTTAATTTTATTCAAGGTAAACTTTGGTTCAAGGAAGCTTTTTGAACATTGTCTCACGTCGAAAAAATCTGAGTTTTGAAAGTCATTAACTAAATCTTTTGGGAGTCTTGATATTTTTCCAAACCTTCTCAAATTTGCACATTCAAGCGAATTTTGAATTTCTGATTTTATTAATTCCCATACTTCATACAATGAATCCAGATGGCTTTTATATTGTTTTCCAATATCGTGATTAAACACTCGAAGGGAGCTTGTTACTTGTGGAGAAGCTTTAAGTACTATCAGAGTAGGAGACTCAAATCCTTTTTCATCAACCTTCATCTTCAAATGATGACTAATTCCCTTAATAATTTCTTTATTAGTAGTTTTTATGATAAAATAATTCTCTAATACACTTTCGGGAATGTTTTCATAGTCAATTTCATAAGTAGTGTTTGTTGCAGCTGAAATAAGCTTTTTTTTATTTCCAATAATGTGTTTCGAGCATTTGTTATAATAAGGTCTAACATAATTTTGCATAGTACTTTAAAATATATATATTTGTTTAAAATTATTAGTATTATTATATGTTGTTTTTTTAACTTTAGGCTCTTGTCTAACTGCCAAAATAATATACTATACTAATGCTTGTTTAGATATTCATTCCAATTATATAAAAAAGAGTTTTAAAAATTGAACCCCAGTGAGAAATTAAAAAAAAACTTATTGAACTAAGGTATTATTGGATATAGAACTATTTGAGCTTATACAATAAAAATAATTGCCCATTATGTGACGCAATTTTAATTTAAGGCAAAAATATGTCGTCACTCCGAAATTTCTGGAGAAGTCTAATAAGTCCGAATTAAAAATAATTAAGACTTAAAAAAATAAGTTTCATATGTATTATTTTGATTCAAAACCAAACAGTCAAAAGTAATATATATATATATATATATGTCTCGTATATATTGTTAGAGAATATGAGGGTTCTTTACATATGAAAATACAACAACAAAAAATAAAAAAAGCATGTTAGCGTAGCCTGATTTCATGGGATAATATAAATCAAGTGAATGATGTATCAATGAACAAAGTGCATACTTCGACCAAAGTCAAGATATAAAATATAATAAAACTGAGATTAGAAGCTAATGAGGCCTTCTGCAAAAATAACAGCATGTGAGAATAAAGAATGATGGAAAACAAAAATAAGAATTAGAGAACAGGTCAATAATCAAATCGGAACATGCTAATATAATGTTTAACTTGCATAAGCTAAAGTGTATAGTTGTATAGTTTGACAAAATTTTTGGTATTAAACTGACAGAGAAAAACTATGAGATTGAGAGTAGCACAGATTAAAATTGGAAGTTGTAACAATTTTAAGCTTTGCTACTCCCAGTAGTATATCTTTTTGGCTGCTAGTATAATACCAACTGTTTATTAAACTATGCAACTATATAGCTGAGCCTATGTAAGTTAAATATTATTATTATTACGTTCCGATTTGTTCACTATATACTTCCATCTTTTGTATTTCGTTCTTTTTGTTTTCTAGTTCTTACCTCTTTGTTCTACTTTAACCTTCTAGTTTATTCCTTTTAGCTTTAGATTCTTAAATAGAATTTATGTTCATGATTCACTTACTTGTTAATCTACATGTTCATTCCGTTATTACATGATCCTGATTTATACACGTGACTAACGTAGCTCACATTACATGACAAAGTTACAAAAAATCAAAAGGAAATGCGACTTCTGTGGATCGAACACAGGACCTCCAGATATCTTTAACCGAAGTATTCTTCAGTCTGGCGCTCTCCCAACTGAGCTAAACCCGCTTATTATTTCTTGAATTTTTTTATTCCAACAAGCACTAATGTGTCAGTCAAGCACGTAACTCTCCGCTAAAGTCCAACCTTAGAAACGATGTGTCCACAGAATATAGACTCGTTGTCCTGTTGGCATGATGCTATCATGCCATTCCAATTTTTATATAAACTCTGCTGGAATATGATTATATCATTTTCTATATGTCTAAATAAAGTAATCGTCTTTACATCTTAAACACTTTATAACATTATCTAACTCTCTTGAATCCCAGTACATCAATAGATCAATATACTATTATATACTATATAGAGAAGGACCAAGGGGAGATACAATAATCTTGTGTAATACAACCTGTAACTACCGAACTCTGAAACACCATCCTTGTCCTGTTAGTCTCGTATTACAACAACACCTGTTGTAGACGAGATTGACTTTATACTCATCTACAAGTTGCTAACTAGAAATTATACATAACACTGAGCAACTGCTAGTTGCATACCTGTGAATATCTGTTAAATGCATAATCTCTACTAGTTAGCCAGCATTACTCAAACTGTGCATTCCTACCCTTGTAAGTAAGTTTATAAACAGTCCAATTAAAGTAAAATGGAAAAGCTGGCGTTGACCTTTGAAAAGTATTTAAAGGCCAACTTTTCTAGACTTAAGACATAAATTTATAGTTCTTTCATATAGTTATTTAGTTTAAAAAGAACAACAATTATATTCGTAAGTTCGAAGGATTAACTGGTGTTAAGTTAATAATATTGTTAAGTAAAGTTAAGTTTTGGTAGTTACTATTTAAGTGTATCGTACTCCTAAGTTGATTTACAACATGTTGTATTGTAATCGTCTCGGAATAATACTAATAATACTATAAGGGCTTAGGGTTTACACAACCCTGAACTATTCTTGAGTTATTGGACTTTTACACTAAAAGCTAGAGTACCACTTGTACTTAAATAATAACTTGTTTTTCTTATAACTATGAAATTAATATGAACGAACTATAAACTTATGAATTCTTGATGGATAAGTAGCCCTATTTATACGTTTTCAAATAGAACTATTTATCCTAAATATTAGTTTATTAACTTGTCAAGCGATTGCACAATTGCATGATATTATGACTCATAGTCATATAATTGCGTGATCGCACGACTGTACGATTGTCTGACTCGTAGTCATCGGATTACGTGATCGTTTGCTTAAAGCCTAAACTTGAGAACATTACTTTTTATTGTTTAGCATATGTCTACAACAGATTTTATTATATAGTGGTCTGGCTAGTATTTTACAGATGACTATAACTCTGATTATTCTTATAACTATAATTTACTTATCTTATTCTGTGTAATTCTATATAGATGCCTCATGGGCATAGCTTTATATACAAGCGAGTTTACGCGTCGCAACATGTTGACGCGAACGTCTCTGATTTAGTTAGGTCTTGTAAGCTCCTAACCCATGACACAGTGTACTGACGGTATCACTATGTCACAGATTTTTTTTAGAAAATAGTTGCTTTGAAAAAATATGGTCAATTTAATAACTATTTTTTACAATTTTACAGTAGAGAATTGATTTGATATTTTGAATAAATCTTAGTAATTAAAAAAAAGCCACTATCCTAAAATTGAAATTTTGATAATAAGCTGATATAAATATAATTGATAATGTTTCTCTAGAAACTAATGACATCTTATAAATAACTTTTTAAATCCTGCGATGGGAAGTATGGTAATTTTAAAATTGTGTTATAAAAATAAGTTAGATTAAAATGTTTTTTAAATAATGTTTATATAGTTAAAAATCTAGTTAATGTTCATATAGATAATAGGTCAAGTAATAACATCAAACACGAATAATTATTAAAACAAAAAAAGAAATATTTCATATTAACTGAGGTATATTTCAATAAGGACGAAAATTTGATGTAATGTATTTCTGTATATATATATGTTAGGTATATAAAGAGTTTAATTTCCTTTTTTATTTTTTTCTTTCCATTTATAAGCAATATAGAAGGTATTGTTATCAAAGACAATTTGATCTGCAGTTAACTTACTAATCCATTGAATTAAACAAGAGAAGGAGTATATTAGTTAAAATAAATAATAAATACGAACAGGTAATTTTATTTTTTTATTCTTACTAAATAAATGGAGCAAAAATGTTTATTAGCAAAGTTTGATGTGATAAAAAGATAAATTACATAAGATATATTATATTGTAGGAAAAAAAAAGGATATATATATAGTTACAGATCAATGAAAAAGATAATAATCATAAGATTATTTTAGACAAAATAAAAGAATTGAGATAGGAGAATAAGTATGAAAAAAAATAATTTAATCAAATTTTTATGCATCTCTAATAAGGAAAATAACTTTTTTATTTATTTTTTTTTTTTTATTTTATTTTTTTTATTTGTTTGTAGAAATAAAATTCTCAAATTAATAAACCCATCATCGTAAGAACAAATCTAACAAATGATAATTTTTAATAAGATAAAATAACAATTAGGGAATTACAATTAGAGAAGGAAAAAAAAGAAAAAAAAGAATAAAATAAAATAAAAGAAAATAAAATGGAGAAAAGAAAATAACATATGCGAGAAAATTAATAATGCTATGAAGGTGTGATGATGTAAAAGAAAATGGGAGTATGAGAAATAGGAAAAATAAAAAAATAGGGAGAGATAGACAGAGTTAAAGAGAAAAGGAAAAGAGATTGTTTCAGTCCATGGATAAAAAAGCAAAGTAGAAACAAATAAAATGTGATATAATAGGTAAAATAAAGACAAAGATCAATTTTTATTGTAAGTTGCTGAGAAATAAGTGGAAGCAGCAATGTTTGGATTATTAATCATTACCGAATTATTATTTGAGTTTGGACCTGTTCTTCTACTATTTGGACCTCTTACACCCAAAGGATTTTTTGAAAAACTTAATCTAATACCACCTTTGTTTGTTGCAGTAGTTCTTTGTAGTTGACTACCGTATAATTCGGCCAAAGCTCTTGTTGCATAACTGACATCTTCGAATTCTACAAAACACATTGGACCATGACCATTCCCGTTATTATTTTTATTTCTAAAAGATAACCTTCTAAACCCATCTTGAGTTGAAAATAGTTGTCTTAATTCTTGTTCAGTAGCATCTGGTGGTAAATTACCCACGTATAAAGTATTACAAGGAGGATTTTGATCAGCTGGGTTTGCAGGAGGAGGAACTTTAGCAAGTAAAGATAAATCAGCTTGAGAGATTGTAGTAGTAGTAGTAGTAGTTGCAGAAGTGGTGGTAGTTGGAGTTTGTGTTGGTGTATTATTTTGATTTGAAAGGTTTGTATTTGACAAGTTATTTGTAGAAATATTTTTAATTTGAATTGTGTTTGTATTTGTGTTTGTATTTGAATTTGAATTTGAATTTTTTTGATTTGAAATAGAAGATCTATTTTGATGTAATTTCTGAGGAGTTCCATTTTGAGATAAATTATTCTGTTGAGAATTGAAAGTTGATCTATTTGGATTACCCATTTCTGCAGTTGCTCTCGGTATTATTGGTTGTGGGGCAGATGGTGATAATTGTTGAATCTGTTGAGTCAATGGGTTAAAAGAATTGATTGGGGTAGTTGCAGAAACAATACCATGAGGAGTTGAAACTTGAAGGATGTTATTTTGGTTTACCATATTTGAAGTGATATCCATTGTATGAGAAGAAGTCAAATTTGAATTGGAAGGTAAGAAGAAAGAAGAAGTTTGTCTATCATTTGAATTCCATTCCAAGCCTGGAGTAGAAGGTTGAGGAGTTCCATTAGTGAAACTATTCATGATGGAAGGCAAATTCTTAGCACCCCAAATACTATCATTAATATCATCATTTTCCATCAATAGGAATGATTTACCAGCATCTGATTGTTGTAGAGTGGAATCCAAATTGTTTTGATTATTATCGTTTTGGATTGAATCTATTGTTGGATCATTATTATTTGGAGGAGAATGATTGGACGTGGTGGTGGTGTTGTTGTTGTTGTTGTTGTTGTTGTTGTTGTTGTTGTTTGTTATGGTAGTTGATAAATCATGAGTGGAATGGTTTGTTGAATGAAGTAGTTGTGGGGGCACACTTGAAGCCAAGATGTTTGCCATTGATTGTTGAGGAGATTGATCTGTTGTGAAAGGATCACTAAAGGAGAATCTTGACTTTGTTGGTAATATGCTTGGTCTTTTGGAAGTGTGAGTCAATTGGTTTGAAGGGGTTATGGAGGCCGACCTGTGGTGGTCGATATTCTGTAGGGCGGAAGAGGTGATATAATCCGGTCTCAATTGGTTTGTATCTTGTGGGATCAACATCTGTTGTTTAGTATTTTCGTCGATTAACTCGACGTAAGATTTGAAGGGGAAATCGGAACCAAAAAGTTCTGTTTTGGAGTTCAAGATTGAGGAGTATTGCAAAGCACGTTGCAAGTTGATGAATTTGGCCACGATAACGGTTTCCAATTCATGTTTTTGAATGTTTTCATTGGAAATGTTTGGGGAGATTGTATTTTGAGTTGCGGAGTTTAAGTTGTTTTCGAAATTGCCACCACCTCCATGTTCTTCGTGTATGAGTTCGACGGTGACTAGATCTTTAGCCAGGGCGAAGATGGCATGAGCTTCTCTTAGGGATATATCGTTGGGCAAATTTTTTAGTTTTATCAGGTAGGGGCCTTTATGGATGGCTCTAGTTTCATTGATGTTAATTTGTTGTGTGGAGTTGTTTAAGGATAAATTTTGCAAGACGGCAGAAAGGTATAATGGCGAGGTCCTTTCATCTGTTGAGGCCAATTTCATGTTTGTATCGCTGTTGCTGTGAAGTTTGTTGAAAGCAGGAGTGGGTGCGGCGGCGGCGGCGGCGGGAGGAGGAGGAGGTGCTGGAGCAGGAAGAATGTTGTTGTTTGTGGAGGGTGTTGATAGATGAAGGTTATCTGAGCTTGAAGTGAAATTGTTTTGTAAGAAAATGCTTGAGTTTTCCATAATACTTGTTCAAAGGGAGGGAAAGAGGAGGGAAAGAGAAGGGGAAGAGAAGGGAGCAAGGAGGGAGCGAGGAGGGAGAGGGGAGGGGAAATCAATTACAAATTAAAAGAGAGATAGTTCAAAAGTAGGATGGTGGGGGGGACACAGAAAGAATAAAGAGGATTTTGGAGTGTGTGACGTGGAGAGTGTGACGTGGAGAGTGTGGCGTGGAGAGTGTAGCGTGTAGCGTGAAGCGTGAAATGTGAAGCGTGTAGCGTGAAGCGTGGAGAGTGTAGCGTTGGATGGTAGGGGAAGAGGGGAGTGAAAGTATATTCTGATAGTGAAAGTTCTTGAGAGTGTCAGAGCCGGTAGAGAGAGTGATGAGAGAGAGGGCAGGAGGATAGTGAATAATCTTTGATAGATCGAGCAGGGGGTGTGTGGGTGGGATTGTTGGCAGGAGGAAGATTTATAAGTTAGTGGTGGTGTATGTTAATTTCTGGGTTTATTTCTTTTTATTATTATTTTTTTTTGTATTGAGATTATTGAGTTTACTGAGTTGATTGAGATTGTTTACTGAGGTGAGGTTTCGGCGAGCGTCGACGAAGGCGAGAAAAACAACACGGAGTCACGTGGGGCGCGCCACGAGGCGAGAAGCGCTAAGCGAAGAGAGGGAAAAATGCCTCAAGTAGTATTATTATATATTATACGTGGCATTTGGCGGGTAGCCGTGGGCTGTGGGGCGATTCAGTTATTTATATAAGATTGAGTTACAAATTCAAGTTCAAGGTTGGAATAGTGTGTTTCTGGATGGAGTAGGGATTACAACACTGCTTGTTTTACCAAGTTGTAGACGTGTCTGGGAATGGGAGTAATAGTACAGAAAATCTTGATGCTTATGTAACGTGATGTGATACTTACATAATACTATACAAGCGACGGGAAAGAGATAGCAAAGAGCGTAGCAAAGAGAGTAGCAATATGGATGCGAGAATGCGAGAATGTGAGAATGCGAGAATGCGAGAATGCGAGAATGCAAGGTTAATAGAAACAACAACAATCTGGGACACCATGCCAACTTGGTTTCGGGTCGACTTTGTCACAGGGAGCAGATTGTATCGACAGCAATTCTGCATTGAGCTGCCGTATGTTGAAGATCAGTTGGTTTGGGCCAAACACGCTGGGTCGTCTTTGTGAAGGTGGGTCGTAATAGATGGGAGTGGGTTTGTGATTGTCTCTGCTGAACAGTTGCAGCATTTCGTGGGCCAATGGTTCTGAAGTTTGTACAGCGATGTCGATGCCAGTAGGAGAGGTGGAGGCGGAAGCGGAAGCGGAGGCGGAGGCGGAGGTGTTTGTGGCACTGGCAACGGCAGTCGTCGTGGCAAGTGACTGGGGCGAAACAGCATTCTCCGGAGCACAGTGGTCCGGCCGCTGGGCGGGTTTTTTGAAGCAAAAGGCCTCTCGTGGCGCGGCGTGTGCGGCGCGTGTGCGGCGGCTGCGGCGTTTGCGTGGCGGGGTGCTCATGTTGGCGGGGAAACGGAAATCAGGGGAGCGGGAATTAGGGGAGCAGTCGCGAAGGCCAGGCGGCAGAAATCACGGCAGACCAGGGGTGTTCGGGTCGTTATATATGATACGTAAGGCCGTATATGCGGTGTGGTTATATACGCGAGGATCGGCGGGCGGGGTTGCAGATCCGGTTCCGCGCATCACTGCACACGGGAGAGCGAGCGCCGCACACGCTGCAGCAGGCTGGGCCGGCGGGCCGGCGGCACGTGCAGCTCGTGCAGCTCGTGGGGCATCGTGCGAGGGGTGCGTTCGGCCGGAGTGGAGTGCTCCGGCGGGGCCAGCGCCGGCGACTCCGTCGGACCACACTGGGCCGAGCACACCGTGGCGACCGTCGGCGGCAGCGAGTCGGCCCGGCTGGCCAGCGGCGTGGCCAGAGGGCTGCCTGCCAACATGGCCGTGTCGGCGGCGGTGTCACGTGCGCGCAGCTCGGGCTCGTCCTGGTGGTCGTCCGGCGCGCCCATGTCGCCCAGCAGGCGCAGGTAGTCTTGTCCGGAGGCACCATGGTGCTGCTTGGGGGTGTCCGGGGCGGTGGCGGCGGTGGCGGAGATCGGCGCGGTGTTCTGGCCGTCGCCGAGAATGCGGTTGTAGTCTGCGACGGACTGGTGGTAGTCCTTGAAACGGTCTCTGAGGTCCGGTTCGGTCATTGTGGGGTGTGGGGTGGCGTGGGGGCGTGGGGGCGTGGGGTTCTGTGTGTGGAGAATGGCGAACAGGGCGGTGCCGATGCCATGGCAATTGGTCCGAGCCGTCGCCTTATATACGGCGCTACCCGCGCTACCCCGCACAGGCCGGAGAAGTGAGCCTACATTTCGGAGTGCTGCGATGACGTCACTGCGCCTGTGGCGATCCACTCGCTTCACTCGCTTCACTCGCTTCTTTCGCTCCACTCGCTCCACTCGCTCCACTCCTTCACGGCAACAGCCCCTCCTCCAGCACCACCGCCTCGCCCGCCACACCACCGGGAAACTGTGCGAATAACTCTTGAAACACCGCGTCAGCCCTGCCTGCGGAGCCTCCCTAACCGTCGCCCGGTACAACTCGCTCACATTCTTCCTCCTCTGTTCATCCCCGCCTATAAACTCCTTCACGGCCCCAAAAGTAACCACTCTACATTCTCGCCCTATCAAATTCAGCTTGTTGTTTCTCAGCACAGCCTTGATGCAAATCTCACAAACAATGCCCTTTGACGAAACATTGCTGCCATTCGCAGCTTTCAGCTGATCCAGGGATCCTCCGTCTTGTCCCTTGCCCAGAGTCGCAAACCATTTCTCTTGCAATTCTCGTTCAAATAACTCGTAGAAATTCTGGTACATGTGAACTCTAAAGCTATTGGTTGCATTGAGTTGTTTACTCCAGCTGATGACGTAGTTGTCCACCAAATACGCTTGCTTGTATCCCTGTGTGTTGACTGTGAAATCGGTGAAACACAGCTTGTGGTACTTGCTGTTGGGCAATTGATCTGGTTCGCACGATAGTAGCAATCCAATCACTGTGTAATAACGTGCATCTGTACCAGCCCGCAATTGACTGAAGGTGATTAATTGGTTCTTCAATAATGGTTTGTTTTCTTGCACATGCTCTTGCTCTTGCTCCTGCTCTTGCTCTTGCACATGCCCCTGCTCCTGCTCCTGCTCCTGCTCCTGCTCCTCTGTACGTCCCGCTCTCCTGGGTCGAATCGAATCCACTCGCCAATATACTCGCTCGCCCATCTCCCCCGGTACCTTACTTTTCGTTATCACCACACTAACATCCCGATTCAACGCATACAACTCCAACGTCCCGGAATCTTGAATGGTCGCTCCAAACAATCTCCGGATCCTCCCCACCGCATCATACATCACAAGATCCATCACTTCATCGCCATTCCATGTATCACAAACAATCCCAAGTTTCATCACCCGGCCTTCCAATTCTTGCAACGTCGAAAACTTGCCAGGCTCCATCCGTACAATACGACAATCCAACGTCACCGTAGCCTCCAACTTCTTACTCGCCAACACCTTTATGGCCTTCTGCATCAATCCTTCCTCCACTCGTATCCTTTTTTTCGGTAATCCAATCATCTCAACTTCATTGGTTTCTTCAAAATCGTGGCATGAATCTATCTCCTCCATTCGATTAAACAACGGATTCATCCCATTTTCCGGCTTAACCGTCGGCATTCCAGAAAGTGGGATTCGAAGTCGTTCCCGCTTGGCTAATACAATCTCCAGTAATCTCCCCATCTCCCGGGCACTACTACCACTCAATCGTTGCAACGGGAACTCCTCGTCTCGTTGTATCAATTCTTGCAAATACCTAATTACACATTCATATCCTCCCTCTATCAATTCCCTCCCTTCAATAGGATCAATCTCTTCCACTACATACTTGCCCCTCCCACCACCCCGCCTTGCAAAAACACTTCGTACCAAACACAATTGTTTATCATACACATCGACACTCTCATCGACACTGCCCAAGTGAAATACTTTACACAACAGTCTTACTACCATACCTACCAACTTGGGGTGGCCCTCTTCGAAACTCATTGTAATCTCAACATCACACGCATTCAACGGAACAACAACCAAGCCATACTTTTCCTCATCAACAATAATCTTCTTGAGATACCCGTACATTTCAACACGCACGCCATCTTGCAAATCCACCAATCTTTTAGTTCCCCTATCATACACCTCTTCTATTGCAATCATCTTTGCCTATTGCCTATTGTATAGTATCTATATATATTGCACTTTGCACTTTGCACTTTGCACTTTTTTTTTTTTAATTTCAAATTCCGATGCGCCTCCTAAGGAATTTGAACTACCTTGCTTTTCCAGAATAAACATATCAAGAGGCTTCGCCTTCCAGAGACCTTTTCTTTGCATTGTTGCAATGACTTTTTCCCCGAGTTTGCTTTTTCTACATCATACGCTGCTTGCATCGTCCAAGGTTTGGTTAACGTAATATCTACTATATATAGTTGAACTTTTATATTCACTCACTCACACTCGCACTCACACTCGCACTCACACTCGCACTCACACTCACTCACTATGAAAAAAAAATATCGTAACTCAAAGCAATCCCCTTTGGCAAATACACCTGTCTCCCAACAAGATTTATTCATTAAAGCTACAGAGTATGAAGAACAAGCAGAAAGATGGTTCCTTTCAGATATTAAAAAGACTTTACGAAATTACCTCTTGGCGTATGAATTCTATGAAAAAGCTCTTCAATCGAATTGTTCCCCTTCCATTGAATGTACATATAATATCCTGTATAATCAAACACGTCTACTCTTGCAAATTCATAATGATTATATTGCTACAGCAAATGGTACCATTAATGTCTTACAATACATTAATATGAAAGATATGCCAGATATTTCCATTCTTATTCAACATACATTACCAGAATTGATTACCAAATTTGAATCAATTCATTCAACTTTCCCACAACTTGTTGGTTGGGATTTAGAATTTAATTTGATTGTTTGTTATTTACAATTAATTGAATCTTCCAATAAAGATATCTTGCCAATTACTGATAAATTTATTCAACTCTTTCATCATTCCATTAAATTCCAACTAGATGAATTACATGAATTAGAAAATATCTTACAAGACCATGAATCTTCTTCTTCTACTTCATTGCAACGTGATACTATTGATAACAACGATCCGTTAAAATATGATGGTTCAGGTATTCGAACCAATCCTCAAAACAATACAGATATTGATCAAACTTCTTCAGAATTGATGGAAGTATCAGATCAAATCACTTATCAAACTCTTACAGATACCATCGTATATGGTTATAAATATATTTCTACTATCATGGAATTGTTGATAGAATCTCGGTTGGATGATTCTCATGAATTAACTATTATCCAATACAATTATTTACAAGATTTGATCAATATGTTTCAATTACAATTGAATGATATTGTACTTACAACATCAAATCAATTATCACAAACTCAATTACAAGAAATTATTATTAATCGGTTACCTTTAGAAGGTTTAAATTTAATTGCAACTGATAATATTGATGCATTACAAGATTTCTCAAACGATAATTTCCAAATAAATGACCTTTCAACTTTATCTCCACAACAATTCGTTGATTTATTAATGAACAAGATAGATGTGATAAATTTTGCCATCTCTTGTTCTGAAGATAATCAATCTTTCGAACTTCAATGGAATCTATGCAACATAATGAATAATTTATTAAATTCATCTAAATCTCATCTAACAGCTTTAAAAGATGCTATAAGTAAATCACCACTGTTGGCTGATAAGTTATCAAATGTCGTTTTCCAATTATGTACCATATATTTAAACACTTCAGAAAATGAAATTAGAAGACGTAATTTAAAACAAAGACAATTAAATGAAACTAAAAATGATGATACTACTACAATTATAAAGACTATTACCATCTTGAACAAAAACGCTCGTACATTGTTAACTAATTCCATAGCTATTGCTCAACGATCATGTGGTTTACAAGAATATATACTCGACAAATTGAAACGTAATCATATATATTTGGAGTGTCGAAATGCTTTATCTCAATTAGAGCAATCTCCAGCAAATTAAAAACTCTCACCCTGACACATTAGAAACCCCTCCGACACATTTGTTCGATAGATTTTATAAATAGAATGCTTACTTCAAAGGGGGTCTACTGCCATTGTTTCAAGATTCCTATCGTTGTTACTGCTTAGTTCTGATATGTTTTGTTTGTTTGTTTTTTTGCACTGCCTTAGAAGCACGGCGCATAGAACTTTTTCTTTTTTTTTTGTTCTTTTTTTTTTGTTTCTTTTTTTTTTAATTTTTTTTTTTTTTTTTTTTTTGAGTACTAAAAATAGTAGCATATATGAATTTTCGCATATTATTTCCAATAGAGGTAAATCTTAGAGTGGCTGGCAGAGTTGCCCGATCCGGCAAGTAAAGTGATCTTAAATGGTAATTACAGCAGGTGGAGCTGGGGCTAATATTTTTTCATACCTCATTTTTTTTAAATTGTTTCAAAAAGGGCATCGCTTGGTTAATTAAAGTCTCATCGGATTGATATATCTTGGTGTTTGATTCATTTGTGTTTGAGATTGATATATTATTAACATTATTTTGTCACTTGAATTATACATTTTTTTTAAAGTCTCGAGACTTTTCTCTTATTTAAGCTTTATATCAACTATTTTTTTAGCGTCACAATAATCTAGTGTGAGAGATCAACAATCTTTTGTGATAGATTAGAATTATTCATTGTAGTAATTAAAGATGAATAACTACTATAATAATAATAATAATAATAATACAAATCACAACGTAGGCGGTAATGAGAACAATTACAATGGTTATGATCAAGACCAAAATGTGACAGATCAATACGCAAACAACAGTTATGACTACGATTATGATTGTGATTATGATTACAATCAACAGGATTATGAGCAGCAAAATTATAATCAACAAAATTATAATCAAGATAATAATAACCAGCAAAATTATAATCAACAAAATTATAATCAAGATAATAATAATAACCAGCGAACTTATTCTAATAACAACTCCAATACTAGAAACCAAAATAATAACATTCTAGCTAATGGTACCTCTTATAGCGATATATTCATCCAAAATACTTTAAATGATAGTACACCAACGTCTCAGACAACATTCAATACTAATAATAATATTCCATCCAATTCACCAATTCATCCAGCACCACAAATAAGACCAAATTTACCAAGAATTAATGTAGTATCTGCCACACCAGACGTTCTAATTAATTCACCATCATCTACACAATATCAACAACAGCAACAGAATCAGAATCAATCCTATAATGATGATAACTTGTATTATAATCATATTAACTCAAATAATCCATATAATTCTCAGGACAATAGTATATTGGAAGTTGATCAATCTTCTAATGATTTTACAAATACAACTGATACAAGACCAATTTTAAATGCCAATGAAGAAAATATTTCAATGTCTAGAAATCCAACATTCAGTAAATATGTATATGATGATGATGATCCTTTGGATACTCCACTGCCGCTTTCCTCCAATGCAATTGAAGATCCAGAGGTGTTTTATGTGGATCAGAATGGTGATAATTATGAATTGAATACTTATTTAGATAGAGATGGAAATATGGTGGATCCCTATACAACTATGGGTACACCTCAGCAACAAAATGATGGTGATTATTACGGAAATAAACTATATTCTTCAAGAAATCCAGACGACATTCGTAATAAATATTCACATGTAGATTTAGGTGAGTATGAAGGGGTTAATAATTCAAGATTAGACCTAGTAGATAACTCAGACGATATTACTACATTACAAAAATTGAAACTATCATCTGCTATTTCTTCAAGATCATCCATCGTGTCAACTTCAAACTCATCAACTGCAGAATCAAATGATAATTTATTAAATGTAAAAGAATTTAATATTGAAAATGTAAATACTCCCAAAAGAAGAAATACTGTATTGAGGAAGTTTAAATTATCAAACGGTAATTTTGTTTTTGATTCTCCAATTTCAAAATCTTTATTAGGTAATTATACTAATGCAGTTGATAATGATGTTAATAACTTATCAAATGAATTTAAATTTATGAGATATCAAGCTATAACATGTGAACCACAATATCTACAAACCAATTTTTTCTCTGTAAGACAATTAAATTATCCAAGACCAAGACAAACTGAAATGATGATTGTTATTACAATGTATAATGAAGATCATATTCTCTTGGGTAGAACTCTGAAAGGTGTGATGGATAACGTTAGGCATATGGTGAAGAGACAAAGTTCCAGTGTTTGGGGTCCAGATGCTTGGAAAAAAATCGTTGTTTGTATTGTATCAGATGGTAGAGCGAAAATTAACGAAAAATCATTAGCTTTGTTGAGTTCTTTAGGTTGTTATCAAGATGGTTTCGCTAAAGATGAAGTTGATGATAAACCAGTTAAGATGCATGTTTATGAACATACTACAATGATGAATATTACAAAAGTTACTAAAGATCATTTGGAATTGAATTGTGATCAAACTACTGTGCCAATTCAATTATTATTTTGTTTAAAGGAAAAAAATAAAAAGAAGATTAATTCTCACAGATGGGCATTTGAAGGTTTTGCCAATTTATTAAATCCAAATATTGTTTGTTTATTAGATGCAGGAACAATGCCAGGTAAGGATTCCATTTATGAACTATGGAAAGAATTTTTAAATCCACAAGTTGGTGGTGCGTGTGGTGAAATCAAAACAGATCTTGGTAAAGGTTTTACTAAATTGATTAACCCATTAGTTGCATCACAAAATTTCGAATATAAAATGTCCAATATCTTGGATAAAACTACAGAATCAAATTTCGGTTTCATTACTGTCCTGCCAGGTGCATTTTCAGCTTATCGTTTAGTTGCAGTATCTGGTGAACCTTTGACTAAATATTTTTATGGTGAACATATGGAGGAAGAAGAAAGTAAAATGCATTTTTTTTCATCAAATATGTATTTAGCAGAAGATAGAATTCTATGTTTTGAAATTGTAACAAAAAGAAATAGCAATTGGTTATTAAAATATTGTAGAAGTTCATACGCATCAACCGATGTTCCTGAAAGAGTTCCAGAATTTATTTTACAAAGAAGAAGATGGTTGAATGGTTCATTTTTTGCCAGTATTTATTCATTTGCTCATTTTTATAAAATTTGGACTAGTGGTCATAATATTATTCGTAAATTCATATTGAATATAGAATTCCTTTATCTTTTATTCAATACTATAATGTCATGGTTTTCTTTAAGTTCATTCTTCTTAGTCTTTAGAATTTTAACGTTATCAATTGCTTTATCATATCATTCAGCATTTAATATACTTTCGGTAATCTTTTTATGGTTATATGGTGTTTGTGTGTTTTCTACTTTTGTTCTATCCTTAGGTAATAAACCTAAGAATACAGAATCCTTTTATGTTATTACATGTGTTATCTTTGCTGTTTTGATGGTTTATTTGATCTTCTGTAGTATATTTATGACCGTCAAATCTTTTGAAGAGATTGTGAATGAAGGTAATATAACATTTACAAAATTAATGTCAACCAAGACATTTCGTGATATTGCCATCTCAATGATGTCAACATACGTACTATACGTTATCAGTTCACTAATTTACTTACAACCATGGCATATGCTTACAAGTTTTATGCAATATATTCTATTAAGCCCCTCCTATATCAATGTCTTGAATATCTATGCGTTCTGTAACGTGCATGATATTTCATGGGGTACTAAAGGCGCAGTTGCTAAAGCACCATTGGGGAAAATTACTTCAGGAGAAGATGGTACTTTTGATATGGAAATTTTAATTAGTAGTACTGAAATTCAACAAGATTACGATAAGTATTTGAACATTTTACATGCTAAAGTTGAAAAAGAAGAAACTAAAGAGGTCAATTTTGAAGAAAAGAAAGCTGGTTATTACGGTCTATTTAGATCACTAGTTATCATCTTCTGGGTAATTACAAATTTCATTGTTGTTGCATTAGTTCTTGAAACAGGTGGTATTGGTGATTATGAAAATATGCACAAGATGAATGATACCAAGGTAGAACAGATTGATAGTAGTGTCACTGTCAGGCTGCTATCTCCTAGAGCATCTATTTATTTTGCAATTGTGCTATGGCTAGTTGCTTTAAATGCTCTTATAAGACTTTTTGGCTGTGTCATCTATATGTGTAGTAGAATCTCTTTCAAGTTTAGATATAAGGATGCTTAATTTTATTCCGCAGTGAAATTAAAACCAAATTACTCTTATCCGGGAAAATTTCCTGATATGGTAAAGGCCGCATCACCACCGCCCATTTTCCAATAGCATTAACTGGATTAAAAATTTATAACAAATATATATATATATATGTATATAAATAAATAATTTTTCAGTATATTAAAGGCAACTCGATAGACAGACAATCAAATAAAAAAAACTATTTATTCTTTTTAAATCTACACTTAAAGAGGAAAGATGAAGATTGTTTTACAAAAAGTCAGCCAAGCTTCGGTAGTAGTTAGTGGTAAACTAGTTTCAGAAATAAGTAAAGGATACATGCTTCTAGTAGGTATTAGTGTAGATGATACTGAAGAAGATGTTAACAAGTTGAGCAAGAAGGTTGTAGGTTTAAAGATATTCGAAGAAGGCGATAAGTTTTGGAAAAAAAACATTAAGGAAGTCAACGGTGAAATTCTTTCAATTTCCCAATTTACCTTGATGGGGCGTACTAAGAAGAATAAACCAGATTTCCACCTTGCTCAAAAGGGTGACATTGCTCTTGAATTGTATAATAAATTTTTAAAAAACTTAAGGGATGAAATGGGTGAAAGCAAAGTAAAAGATGGCGAGTTCGGAGCTATGATGGATTGTAAATTAACCAACGAGGGTCCCGTCACTCTCATTTTGGATTCTCAGAATTGATATTGAGTTAATTAAAATACTTTGGCAAGTAAGTTACTTATATTAAGCAAGATTATAACTTTTAAAACCTCGATTTACAAATTGTTAGGTGCACGGATGTAACATTCTCGGTCTCACGTGAAAATTTCAGAAATTGCGCCACAGTGGAACCCTATGTGTGCTATTTCTATATATCATTATATACATATATATATATACGTATATATATGAAGATAAAGCATCTGTCGAGTTCTAAGCTTTTTAAAACTTACATAGCTGTTTAATTATCTACTTGTAACATATCATTCTAAGATTATCATCAAAGCTACAAAAATTTTACACATAGTTCCAAAATGTGTAGATTCCTAATATTCAAAGGTAAAGAGCCTATACAGTTGTCTCATCTTTTAACTAGGCCTGCACACTCTATTATCAATCAGTCTTTTGATAGTAGACTACGATTGGATACACGCCGACCAATGAATGGTGATGGTTTTGGTGTTGCTTATTATCCTATGGATGAAGAATTGAAAAAAGATGGGCCATGCACTTTTAAAGCCATCACTCCAGCATGGAATAATGAAAACTTAAATGTTTTGGCTGAAAAAACTAAAACTGATTTAGTATTTGCACATGTTAGAGCTTCGACTTATGGTATTTTAAGTGAAACAAATTGTCATCCTTTTAATTACCATAAAATTAGTTTTATGCACAACGGTGGTATATCGAATTTCAAGCTTATTAAGAGGAAGCTAATCAATTTTATTAAAGATGAGTACTTAAATTTTTTACAAGGTAGTACTGATTCAGAGTGTGCATTTGCATTGTTTTTAGATACTTTAGATAAGATGGGGATTGATACCAAGCAAAAAGACAATAAGCCTATCGGAGACGTAGCTATGAGAGAAGCCCTATTAAAAACCATTGGGTATTTAAAGGACTGGGCAAACGAATCAGTAGCAAAAGCTCTTGAAAAAGGTGGTGAAGATGCTGCAGGAATCTCTTTAGAACCATCATTATTAAATTTTGCTGTAACAGATGGCGACAATGTAGTTGTATCAAGATATATTGCATCTGCTACAGATGAAGCACCTTCCTTACATTTCAGTTGTGGATCCAAATTTGTTGAAGTGAAACCTGGTGAATATCGTATGGAAAGAAGGGGTCGTGATCAAGCTGTTGTCATGGTTGCAAGTGAGCCATTAACATTTGAACGTGGAGATTGGACAGCAGTTCCTACAAATAGTATTTTAAGTATACGGAAACAAACTATTTTATTACATCCTATTATTGATGAATATTATAGAGCTAACCCTGGCCATGCTCGTTCTGCTGCGTTAGCTGAAAACTTAGGTTTAATGGGTACCGTACCAGTTGCCTCCAGAGTTGAAAAGAACGTTCCTCCATTAGAGAGAGAAGGGAGAAGTAGACCTAGCCATCATACTATGTTTGTTAATTCTTAATTCTTAATCCATAAGTTACACCATTTGTGTATTTTAACTGCAGTCTTAGAATAAGCAATCCTAAAAGAACAATATAGTAAAACTAATGTTACAACACTAAGAGATTGGTTAGTATCTGGAAATAACTAAATTTGGATATCTGAGCTTAAAAAATTCCTTAAAATAAAGAATTTCTTCATAATCTCACTCAAATCTATTATTTAGTAGTTGCTTTTTCTTGAAATGTAGCTCATTTGTATAGCAAATGCTTATTACAATAATGGCCAATATACAAAGAAATTTACCCAATACAGTAGGTTAAAAAGCAAGGTCTTGTTAAAAACGAACCTTCAAATAGCAATGGTGTTTAAATATAAAAATATCGAATAATTATATACTAAGAACAAGAAATTGTTCAGACTTAAATTTAAGCGAATAAATTTTTGGCACTCTTAAAATATTGTATAATTGTAACTTGTAACAAATTTTAAGTTTTGTACAAAATGAAGCAATTCTGTCTTTTAAATATTTATTTATAATTGTTTTAATATTTTAAAATATTAGAAAAAAAACAAAAACATATATCTTTCATAGCGTAAAAATATGAAAAACAAATAAAATAATCAAAAATAGTTACAATATACATATTCTATGTAATATTGGAGAATTCATATAGTAAAGAATTTTATGTCAACTAATTAATTTACAAGATTTTTGGAATAAGAAGAACTTATTAAATCTTTAGCTTGAACAATAGAAGTTGGCATTTGAGATGAACATTGTATGAAATAGGAATTTAGTAACCTTAAAAGCACTATTATAAAATTTTATATATATTCAGAGAACTATTTACAAGCACAGATGTACTGGATACAAATTTGAATAGAATAATGTTTTTTGTCGATTTAAAATACCATCATAATGGTAGTTTTAATACTATATAATTGATAAGATGCATATATCTGTATATTTAGATTCATATCTCTACGCCTATTTCAGAGCTGACAACTAGAAGACATTGTACTATCAAAACCAAAGTTAAATATTCTAATATATAGAGATTATTGTGTTCTTCCGGTTATAGTATCTAAGGAAAGCTATCTTTTAATAATTATGTATTGATCTAAAATTGTCCTTTCTTAGTTATTATATACTTATATTTTCAATAATCATTGAACCTCGAAACTTTACTTTATTCACCGCACAATACATTTAGAAAAGCGTTTTACCTACAAGTGCTATCAGGTTTTCAATACATACCATATTCTGCATTAAAATTTTTTTAACCCTAAGATAACCCTAAATGTAATAATCACAATAAAAATTGTAATTCTGAGTTACGTTTTCTAAGGATACTGTAACCACTAGGCTATATCTTGAAAATTAAATTTAGTGAGTAAATTTATGAGAAATATATTTGCGCCATTTATCGATATATCCAGGCTCTTGAAGTTCAGCATTGACGGTAGCTAAATATGGATTTAAAAATATCTTAGCACATCTTTGAAATAATTTTCAATGGGTTGAAAATTGAGATAAAACCTAAAAGGAAAGGAAACACTGGTATTTGGAAGAGAACAAAGCCACTAGCTATCCTTGAACTATGCCCTAAGATAATTCCAAGTTTAGAAGGATAAAATCCACAAAAAAAAGTATGAGTAGCCTTAATAATTAACTTTTGACATACATCCCTTATTATCCTAAAGAGGAATCATAATAATTGGATATGAAAAAGAACCGCAACCACAGAAATTCGCGTATCGATGATGTTAATCTGTTCTCTTGAGATCTCGCGTAGATCCTATCCCGAAACGGCACAGCTACGCGCTGGTCTCAGCCAGCCGACTGCCGGAGTTTCTTGCCTTTAGCCTACACACTTTTCTCTGAAACATATCGGTAATTCTAGCTGACAGATTCATTCATTTTTGGGACAAGGGCTACATTGTTCTTGGCCAAAAAAGTTAATATTATTATTTTTACATAATGTAATTTAAGTCTTTCAAGTCTTGTGATGAGGATGTACCTGAACGCGATATGTTAGAAATGGTGGGACTAGTGATATGTTCAGGCAACTAGAATAACCTAATTTATTCCTTAGTTATCGATTTCCTTCTAATTAGATTATCTTAATGTAAAATTCTACCAGATTTCAAGGGTTAATCCTTAATACCGATTCGATTAGGCACAAATCACTTGTAGAAAATGATAGAACCTTTAACTAATAGGAATCAGGAGAGGTTATCACGTTAGATCTCGAATCACAAATTTGACAGAGTGAAAGTGTAAATAACACGACTTTTTTTTCTTAATAACACGTTAAACCAATAAATTCTAGGTTTGACATTAAGAGAATATCCAACCCCAGTAAATCGAGATTTTCACCCAGCATTTAATTTTCGTATTTCATATCTTACTGCTTTTTTTCTACTTTAATTAACAAATATTTCTTTTGGATCATCATTTCAAAATTTTTCACATCTCATTATGAAAGTTTCGCAACAAGCATTTCTAAATTGGTCATGAAATATAATTTTATTCTGTGAAAAAAAAATGAATATATTGTAACACTTGTTCTTCTCTTTCTCCTTTAGTCCACTTTTCATGGTTAAGCCCTTTATTTTTTTATCCATACGTATGTTATATTATCTGTGTCATACTGGGATGATTTTAGAATGTCTATTTTTAACTAATAGTATTCAATATTATAATATTTAATTTGATTCGAGCTAAATTAAGACCGTTGGTTTATCATTTAACAATCTATAAGACATATTTTACAACTCCGTGTTGCGACGTGACTATTTTTTCCCTCTTTCGTAACAAAGTATTAGTGCTGTATCTTAACCAATTGGAAAAACACATTTCGTGTATTCTGTTTTTTCTACCTTATTTTCTTCCTTAACACATATCATGTTAATATTAACATCATTAGTACAAAAATAATTGTGTCAGTATCTATCTCAAATTAAAAAAAGGAAGGGATCCCCAGTAATTGGCTTTATTATTAGACCTTTTTGGTTGTCCATTTTAAATTACTATTTGGTAGATTTTTCTACGTAATCAATAACTTTAAGGATCAAGGTTAAAAAAGTATACAAACATAATATTCAATTTATTTTTCTTATTATTTTGTTTTTATTTTAGTCGGTGCTTGCCTTGAGTTTTAGTGAATCTTAATTAATTATTGTTTTCATTTGATTGACTCTTTTGTTTTTTTATTTCTTACTTGGTTTATACCTTGTTGATTCAGAAAACAACCAGCTTATTTTTAAAACTATATAAGTACCAACCTATGGTTTTGTAACTTACACATTCCTACTCCCCTTTATCTATTTATTTATTTTATTTTTTCCTACAGTATAATCAGATTATACGAACACTAACGTATTACTTCATATTTTATAAACTATTTTATAGTATAAAACAGAAGAAGAAAGATTTTTTATTACAATAAAATACAATAATCATTACTATTAAAGCACTACTCCCTTTTTTTTTGCCGCTAAAAATAATCAAATAATAATTCAAAAAGAAAAAAAAATGACCTCAAAACTTACAGTTTTTTTATTAATTAATTTAAGATTCTGGGAATTTTGTTCCTCCGTATTGGTCATGTCATTATTAGCTGCTGCTATGTCAGAATCCCATTTCCACGGTTCAAAAAGATTTAATTTCAGTTTAGCCCAAGGTGCTATTGGCACTTGTTATTCTCTTTTCGTTATATTATTACCACCTATTGTACCTGGTCTAGTTTTTGCTGGTTTCTATTTTTGCTGGGAGGTTATTATGAATCTATTATGGTTATGTTGCTTTATTGTTGTAGCTAAAGTAGTTGGTGAACACAGTTGTCATAATAAATTTACAAAAACTTATAATCCAAAGTATGGATCTCAAACAAGATACCAAGAAACTGGTGGTGAATATAATCCATTTACTAATAAATATACAACAAAGAGATATCATGTTCCTTGCAATTGTGCCAAAGCTGCAATTGCATTTGCTGGTCTTTCGTGGTTATTAAGTTGTTTCTCTTGTATTGTTTTATGGTACAAAGTCTGTAGACCAATTAAAGCTTCTCACGGTAGAAGTGGTTTATGGAAAACTGGAAATTCTATGGGTGTTAGACTACATAGATTTACCACAATGACTTTGGCCGATGATGCTGATAATCAATTAATGATGCAAGAAGCCGAACCTCCAGTTGAAGATTATGCTCCACCAACAAAGAAATCCAAAAAATCCAAGAAGGCTGTTCAACCAGAACCTCAACCAAGAGATTCAGGCGTTTCTGAAACCGATATTGAAAGTGGTGATGAAATGAAAGAGGATAAATTGCACCAACCAGAGACAAATTCAAGTGGGTCGACTGATGGTGATGCTGTCGTATAGGCATTTATTTTATTTGACATTTGTCTCATAGAAAAAAAATACGTTTGCCAAAAATTTTACAAAGTTTCTTTTTTACATTCAAATTTTCTTTCATTATCATTTTCTCATTTATTTTTTTGTCGTCCAAAATCGCAATTCATTTAAATTAATTTTTTTTTTATCTCATCCTCTTCATATTTTTTACAATATCTTTTTTATTATTACCCCGGCTGGTTACATACACACATCGTATTATTTTTATTATCAGACATTTTTTTAAACTTCAATAGTTTCTCATTTCATTATATTATTATCACTATTATTTTTTTCATATTCTTTTGTATCGTATATTTTAACTTTACATCTGTATCTCTTTATCTATTCTAATAAAATATATCTTAACAGTTAAATCAGTAGAATATACACATTTCTTTAATGCGCAATTAACCTTTAAGGGTATATCAAATTATAAACTGAATTGACTTTTTTACAATAAGACCAATTCTATGACCAAGAGGTTGTCTGGCACGAACTGATTAAGTTTTAAAAACTTTTTTTTCAAAGAAATTTTACTCTTGAAACATCTATGAATAATATATATGGCCTCTACATCAATGTATGACAAGCTCTGCATATTTTGTACTCTAAAATTGCCATTTTGCTGCAGATCATTTCTTCTAAAAATAACCATTGTTCGTTTCATATCAATAACATTCTTCATTTGAAACACAAAATATTTATTCAGGTTGGCTTTTAAAATAAAACCCATTATTTACCTTCCTATTTTGAATTATTTCAATTAACGTTTCCTTATGCCGATCAATGCCGATCTATATCTTCTTTCGTATAAATTTCCTCCAAAACAGGCCAATCACATAGCACGAATCGAGAATTTACTTATTAGCGGGTTATATTCCTGATACGGGATTGTATAGCTCCGAGTTTCTTTTTTTCCCACAGAATGTCTAAGTCTGAGGTAGACCCGTTTTTCCGCTAAACAATGACCAAATTGTGCCTCTATATTTTGTATATGTGAAAAATTTGCACTTGAGGTATATTCAATGCAAATTCGGATTACGTATTCAGCTGAATGCAAGATCTAAGAACAACCTAGTGTTGTATATTTATGTCAATATTTGGGTTTTTTTCTTTCTTTTTTCCTTCCAAGTTGTCATTTATTTATTAATTTCATGTAGAAGAGGGAGAGGGGGGAGAAGCTATTCTGTTTCTATGTCTATTCCGTTCTCAATCAGAAAAATTAAATCACCAAGCTATTAAGAGCTACCAGCTCTCATTTCTGTTTCACCTTATGCTTTAATTTTTCTTTTTCGAACTATATTCTAGCCATAGATGTCTTCCTTTACTTCGATAAATATATACACTTTCTCCAACAAATTGTTTTGTTGGTAATCTCTTTTCTTAAGACGGGTTACTGATGTGTCTTGAATAGGGAAGACAAAGCTGAACCCTGTTAAAGGGAATATTTTTAGTTAAGAGGAAGCTGGATGCCGATAACTGAAGATTTCTAAAAAGTAATTCCTCTGATAACTTCAAAGACGTAGTTATAAAGCATTGAAATTCCGAAGAATTTGATGACTTCTAAACTAATGACATGATGCTAGTGCTAGAAGTTAACAGAAAACTTTATTAATCAAAGTGTTTCTTTATTTATTCATATAAACATACAACACACGAACATTCACCTATATATATGCATATATACGAATAAGGCTATTTTGTTATTTGATCCCAGTTGCCTAGACCCATTCAGATTCGCGAATTTCGTTGTTAGTGCGGGAATGTACAGGATTTAACCCAATATGGATTATAGAAATTGCAGAATGTCAATATTATGAACCGAGAAAAAAAAAATGCTCATAGCTGACTGAAATGGAGCATTACAGAGGACTGTTCAGCTTTTCAGGCACTACCGTATTAGAACGGATCTTATAAGTTTTCGCAAATACCTAGTTGGATTCATTTTACGTTACCAATAGAAGACACACAGTTAGTGCTGCACATATGCTTTACAGTCAGTACTAACTATATGTCTTCGAGATAAGCTTCTTCAGTAAAAGAAATATGAAAAAAGAAAAATTCAAAAAATTTTTTCTAATACCTCTTCGATATTTCTTAGTAGGGATTTCTTAAGCATTTCTCTATTTTTACCTACTTTAGTTGCCAGAACTATAATCCTATGATTCGATTGACATTATCTAACTTGGTGCTTTAGAAGTTTACTGTGGAAAGTTCAGTTCTAGAATATTTTGGGAAACCCTTTTCGATATTATATAAGTAAGATTAGCTATTTTCGATGCCCTAGTGTTTATAACGTACAATGTCTTGCAATTTACAACCATCTTCCCCATTTGGTGTTTATTATTATTATTATTATTTTTATCATTACTATTAGTACTATTATTATTTATAATATATATTAATATTTGTCTCTGAAGAAATTCTCTTTAGACCACAGTTTCCTTCTCTCCAGTTTTAATCATTGAGACACATTAGCAAGAGATATATACTCCTTATAGAACAAGTTTTATAAACTATTTTTTTTCTATTTTTTTCCCTGGCTAATATTCTGCACGAAACAAAATATTTGAACGCTTTAATAAAGAAATTTTTTCACTTTTCTATAATTACTTCCTTGCTAACTTCATCTATTTTACTTTCACCAACCAAATATGTCTTCAAATCCTTCTGGGAAAAAGCCTGATATCATTGATGAAACGAAAAACTCAACAGAAAATGATAATTCAAAACTTGAAACTAAAAATTCTGACCCTTTCTTTAAGAAAAACTTAAAAAAGTATAAAAATTCAAAATATTATGAAAATTTTGAAAACTCAAAAGATATTTTTTCAGTCAAATATTTAGTAAAATATTTATCCAGGGGTAAAAAATTAAATTTAAATTCAAAAATATTGTTCGCCATAATATTACTTCTTTGCTTGATCTTCTCGTTAAGATTTAGTAATTTTGGTGACGGTAATAATAATTCAAAAAATCTCACCAATGCAAAAGTGATTGAAAGAAAAAAAGACTTGGGACGGTTAGATCTTACATCAATTGTAAACAAGAGATCTCTCAAAAACTTTCCAATTTCGGATGAATTATTGGACGAGGGAAATTATGATACTTATAAATTCACTGGGTATATCAGTAACTTGAATGTTAACAATCTAATTAATAAAAAACAAAACGAAAAATCAGATTTTATAGAAAAACATGAAAAGCAGGCAGCTGAAGATTTAGTTTCCATAAATGAATTAGAATTAATCTCCAGTAGTGACTACAATCAAATAGTTGAATGTGAGGATCTTGAATATACTTCAAGTGTTAAGTATTCAAAAGAACAAACATTTATTGAAGATGATTTAATTGCATTAAGAAAATATTTATTAGCAAAGGATTTCGATGCTGAAGATAAATTTATTGCAGAACATGTACAACAAGAAAACGAAAAAGATAAGACTGATATTGAAATTGTCAAGAGAAGTTGGTATAGATTTGGTTCTTCAAGTGTGTGGATGGAAAGTGAACAATGCTACGTAACAGTAACAAGATTGATGTATTGTAAAGGGGGAAACAAGGCTTACCCTGATATTTCTCTAATAAGAGCTCAAACATTCGATAAAAATTGGAAAGAAATTAAAGGTAAACGTATTCCTAAGGTTGATGTAAAACTTCCAAAAGATATCGAAAAGCAAATTGAAGAGCTAGAAAACGAATATGACCTAAACCATAAATCATGTGATAAATATATGAACAGCCCAGCTCAATATGGTGCCTGTGTAGTTGAAAAGAATAAAGTAAACTTGGAAAACAAAAAGAGAGCACAAAGTTTAATCGATCAATACTTTGTCACATATCCAACAGTTTATAAATTCCCAATTGTTGCTCATAGAATTTACACAGGTCCCGAAGATCCAAGAATTGTGCTAAGAAAATTTGGAAATCAAGAGGAACCAGTCGTTGTTTTCAATATGGATACTATTAAAGATAGAAAGATGCATGCTTTCCTTCCACACCGTGCATTACATCCATTAGTTGAATTGAACTTTCCAGGAATGAAGGGAATGCAAAAAAACTGGGCGCCATTTTTCTTAGATTCAGATTTCGATAGCTCTGAATTATCTAGAGGTTATATCCACTTTGTTCATAACTACAACCCACTTGAGATTTTACTATGTTCTTTAAATGACGGTAATTGTGAAAAAGTCTTCACAAAACAAACTTTAGGTTTGACAGGTAAGAATGAGTATGGGGGAATTAGAGGTGGAACACAGTTTGTCCAACTACCATCTGTAATTACAAGAATAAATGGTAAGACTATATTAGTTGGGTTTTCAAAATTACATATTAATAATTGTGGTTGTGGGTCTAGATTTTATAGACCAATGCTTAATATAATTGTTGAAGAAAAGGGAATATTTCACCAAGAATTAATTGTGCCTTCTATGGATTTCAATATTGAAGTATTAGATTGGTCTACAAAGTCACATACTTGCAAGTTCTACAATATTCTTTCACCAAACTCTATTGCATTCTGGGACGTAATTAGACAAGATCCACACACTAAGAAATTTGAGGATCTTCTTGTATTTACCTTCAGTGAGGCAGATGAAGTATCAAAAGCGATCAATGTTAGAGGTCTCCTTGATTATATTATCAATTTATATAGTGAAAAGGATATTGAAGATAATTTCGTACCATCTTCTGATACCGACGTGGCTCTAGGAAAGACTTTACAATGTGTTAAATCCAAGGCTGAAAACATCTGTAGAGAATATGGTGAATCACATCCAGAGGAAGACTAAGGTGAACGTAGGTGATATCTCTATATTATAATTTACATACATGAACATTATTTTACTATTTTATTTACATAACATTTACTAGCATCATTGTATATTTAGAATTTTGGAGTTTGAAAGATATAGAAAGAGTATTTTGTAAAATAAACATAACGAGATAAAACGGACTCCACTAAGTTATCATAAACTTTCGAAGTTAGAAATAATATTTATCTTGTCTGTGAAAAATACTTTGTTTGAAATACTTTTAGCAAACTATTATTTTTGAATGATACAATAAAAGTCTTCAGAGTATTATAGACTTCTATTATAATTATTTTTTATTGAAAGCTTCAGTTCAACTTTTTTAAATTCAAAACTATCCATAAGTTTATCTTATACTTCTTTTACCTACATGCCACTTTTAAAATCAAGTAGCCGTATATACGCTACCAGTGAATTCTTTAAAAAATTAACAAGTAACCATGCATGATCAAGTTCTAGAATATGAATTTAGCTGAGATGCTAATAATATTACATTTTTGAATATATACTTGAATAACAGTATTTACTCAGCCATAAATAACTTGTAATTATTTTATAACCTGATCAAACTTATTAATGCAAGACATCTGCAATTTTTAGCATTCTTTTTTCTTCAATTTTTTTTCAACAATCGATTTTTTGGTGATGGGCGTATTTTATTGTTAAAAGTTAATTCGAGCAATTGGCAGAACTTGCAGCCACCCGCACCATTCTAGTTTCTTCGTGTATGTACTGAAAATGAAAATCTCGGTTTTAAACAGTCTTTACCAACAAAACAAGAACTAAGTTCCCGCACACACATTCCTACGGTTGCCCTTTCTTAATGAAGTTATAGGCATGGTTATAATTCAATTTAGACTCTTTTAAGACACTAACCCTCCTTAACAGGTTTTACATAAGTAATGAAGGAGAAATTTTTACATGTTAGCCATTATGTATGTGTGCCAGTACAAGCCATAGAGTGGTTTCTAAAAATATATATTTTTCGTTCCTTTCTTAACGGTACGTGTTGCTATGAGAGCAAAATTAAGTTTTTTATTAAATTACTAAAGAATTATTGATGTGTAAAAGCATTCCAGTAAACTGAATATAATTTCAAAGCGAAAAAAAAATATCGGAACCTACATTTTCATCTCGTAATTTAAGTATGCAATTTATTTCTATATATTCTTTTTTTAGTCTCCAAAGTATTTGTTATTTTCCATTTTTTTTGGTTCATTTAATCCTCTAACCACTCATAGGAAACACTTTTCGATAGTTAGCCAAGAAAAGAATATATATTTGTAAAACATTTGCGTATATTTTCATTGATTTCTATCATAAGTGGTACAATTATTATCCCGACTCCGTAAGCATTAGATACTTAAACATTTCCTTCAGGCAATTCACGAAATATGTAAAAAATACTTATTTGCCTATTACATTTTGGGAAACATTTTTATTTTTTTCTGACAGCAAATATTTGGCAAATGACGAATAATATTTTCAGGACATAAATTATATACTCTTTTCGTACTATATTTCTAATGCCAAAAGCTTTAGTAGTATTGCAACTTATCAAGTTTTTCGAGGCCTGTAGAATTTTTGGTAGAATGAATGATTGACATACATTCTTGACTCACAATGTTTCTTGAATATATATAAAAAACACTATCTTTTGAAAATATATTTTAAAGTTTTTGTGGGATAGATCATTTTTTTGTTCCAAAAATCTCTCCATATGATAATATGAGCCTATACGATCCTAATTCTAGACAAAATATTCAACCTTTTGAATTGGAAACAGATTCAGAAGCTTCAGATTCAGAATTTGAACTTGATGAATTTTCTATTCTATTTTCTTCCAAACTCTCAGATATAACTAATAAGTCAAAAAATATCTTGGAGAAATTATGCGAAATATTATCTTTTCAAAATGTTAAATATTTTTGGGGTAAAATTTATATAATATCTTTAGAAACTATTAATGTTAAGATAAAAAATTTAATTCTGTTACAAATACTCATAATTGTCTTAATATTTACTCCTCTAAATCTTTCTCAAAATAAGGAAAACGGTTTAATTTTTTTGAACCAAAGCTCCTTGGATAATGTTCTAATTAAATCAAAAAACCAACTAACAAATATTGATTTAACAAATATTGTAAACCAAAGGTCTATAAGTGATTTCCCATTATCTAAAGAGCTAATGAAGGATAGTAGCTATGGCACTTACAAATTTTCTGGAATTATTTTTAATCCTAAATCCAGCAATTTATCAATTGAACAAAATCATAAATCCGATACAAAAGACATAGAATGTAAATATTTAGAATATACATCAGAGATATTCGTTTCAAAAAAATCCATAACGTTGGGAGAAAAATTAGGTCCTATAAGAAAACATTTGTTATCTCAGGATAAAGACGAAATTGATAAATTTATTGCGAAACAAATTACTAAAAAAGAAGAAAAAGGTCTAAGCAATGATGCCATTGCTAAAAAGAATTGGTTTATGTTTGGTTCTTCCAGTGTTTGGATGGAAAGTGAACAATGCTTTTTAACTGTTTCTAGATTAATGTATTCTCCAGATGGATCAAAAAAAGTTCCAAATATTTCTCTAATTAGAGCACAAACCTTTGACAAAAACTGGAAAGAAATAAAAGGGAAAAGAATTCCAATTTTAGAGACTGCAATACCAATCGAGGATCAAACAATATTAAATAATTTAGATTATAATTGCTGTAAAGAGTCAGATCTTAATTATGAAGAATGTTTAAAGAATAAGAATACAAGACAAGAATTAATTGATAAATATTACGTCACATATCCAACTGTCTATAAGTTCCCCATGCTTGAGAAAAAAGTTTATATGGGACCGGAAGACCCAAAAATAATATTGAAAAAAACAGGGAACATAGAAGAGCCTCTAATAGTTTTCAATATGGCTACTACTCATGCAAGAAGAATGCATGTCTTTTCTCCACATCGTGAAATAAATCGTATAGTTGAGTTAAATTTCAAAGGTATTCGTGGAATGGAGAAAAATTGGGCGCCTTTCCTTACCAGCAAAGATCTTGAGCCAGTTACTGGCTCACGAGGTACTATTCACTTTGTTTATAACTATGAACCATTGGAAATATTAAAATGCTCTTTAGATGATGGTTACTGCGAAAAAGAATATTTTTCTTCAAAGCACTCAAAACGTAGTAATAAGAGTAACTTTGGACATATTCGTGGCGGCACTCAATTTGTTCAATTACCATCTGCTATTCCAAACTTAAAAGATAAACAAATATTTGTTGGTCTTGCGAAAACTCATCTAAATGATTGTGGCTGTGGTTCAAGATTTTACAGGCCGATACTAGATATAATAGTAGAAGAAAAAGGAACGTACTATCATGAATTGATGGTACCATCTATGGATTTCAATATAAAAGTTTTAAATTGGGACTTGGATTCTGATAAGTGTAAATTCTATAACATTTTATCACCTAATTCTATTGCATTTTGGGATATAATTAGACAAGATCCCAAGACCAAAAATTTCGAAGATGTATTGGTTTTTACATTCAGTGAAGCAGATGAACTTTCGAAAGTAATTAATATAAAGGGCCTTTTAAATTATATCTTACAGATGTACGCTAAGAATGATATTAGCGAAAGCAAAACAGTTTCAGCTAACAATGATATAGAATTACAGAATTCGATGAAGTGTGTTAGAAGTTACTCTCAAAACTCATGTAAGAAGTATGGTGAATTATATGCTCAATGAAAGAGGCCTCAAAGTTGGCTTTACATTTTATTTTTTTCACCCTCATCAAAATTTAATAGAATATAGATATAGTTACTAAATAGTAATTTCTTTGATAGAATATTACGTATTCGAATTTTAACACAACTCAATGCAAATATCTCCATAATGAAAATATTCGATCCGTAAAAGACCTCATGAATTTTAATTTCTTAAATTTTTTTCGATTATGCTAATTTTAGAAACTTTTACAAAAATATTTTCTTTTTTCATTCCTAGATTAATTAACTCTTAGACTGTTGATTTACAATTAATCATCAGATAAACGACATATATAAGTTTCATATACAAGGTTTTAACTTCACGATCCTGAGATCTGTGCAGCTTTCTTCTGGAGAGCTAAACGAGGATATTTCCCAATTCGATAGAAGTCCCTGGCCAGAACTTTGTGGCTAGCCAGAGAATGTGCCCTAAAATATATATTAGGCACTTCAAACAAATGCGGCAGTGGATCATGCATCGGAGTTCATTACGGAAATGGTTAAATGGAAATAGTTCCCGAAAAATCGTATCACGTATCCCACAAGAAATATTTCTTTGCTAGTTCATTATTTCCTTCGTTATGACAATGGGCACTAAGAAAAACAGCCTTGATTACGTATTATATCCAAGATACCAAAGATATCCCATCGGTGAATTGAATACTTTTATTCTCGTTTAGATAGTTCAATTCTTACTAGTCAGTTATTCAAAGCAACCATTCTTATCAACAAAAAAATCTCTCACTTTTTTTTTTTTCTAAAGAAAATAATACCATTTTTTCTACAGAGAGATAAAGTTATATATCTTTGGCCATTAAATTTTACTTAATATTTAGCAATTTATGTATTACTCGAATCCATATAAAGTTGGTTTTTAATTTTTTGCGAGGCATAAACGAGTTAATCCAGTCCTTGAAGTAAACATTAAGTACTTGCTGTATTATGGTACTGTTTTGATATTGCACGTAGCTAAAAAAAATAGTTCTTCCTAAAATACTTTTTTATCTATCGTATTTGTAAGTTAGCTATGATATATAAGATTCCTTCTTTATCTGATCTTTAGTATTGATACTATTTGGATATATTACTTATTAATTTAATAGTGTTAAAGTAATTTCTTAGTAGTTTTGAAATATTTTCCTGAAACAAAGAAAAACTCAATGCTTATACAAACAGAGTTAGGTATTAAAACTGAAAATCAAAGTGGAAAAACATTACCTAAAAATGTTAACTCAATAACAAAACCTTCTCGAATCTCATCCTTCTATTCAAACACAAAAATTAAAATAAGAAATTACATTGCAAGCAAAAACGTTAATATATCTCGATTTTATGGAGAGTTTAATAATGATAAGATATTTCCATTGAAATATTTTGAAAAATTTTTCAAAACAGGAAGAAATTTTAATATGAAATTGAAAATTATGGTCACCTCATTAATATTAGCCACAATAATCTGTTCTATTGTAAATTATTCCTTTGAAGGGTTAAAGAAAAATTCTAGAGGGCAAAAAATTCGATTTAAAACGGAATTAAGTGGCGTAGATCTCATTTCACTAGCAAATAAGAGAGATGTAAGTGCCTTCCCAATCTCAGAATCAATTTTGAATGATGAAAATTATGAATCTTATCAAGTTAAAGGCTATATCACTAATCTAAAACTAGAAGGATTAATTTCTAAAAAGAATTCTGAAGCACCACAGAAGCAAGATACAAAGGGAAAATTGGTTACAGTAAAAGATTTGGAATTATTATCAAGTAAAGATTACAAAGATTTAGTCGAGTGTGATGATCTTGAATATGAAGCAAAAATATTTTATTCAAAAGAACAAAAAATGATAAAAGATGACTTAATTGGTGTAAGGAAATATTTATTATCAAAAGATTTTGATGTGGAGGATAGATTTATTGCAGAACATGTACAACAAGAAAACGAAAAAGATAAGAGTGATTATGAAATTGTAAAAAAAAGTTGGTTTAGATTTGGATCTTCAAGTGTATGGATGGAAAGTGAACAATGCTATATAACTGTGACAAGATTAATGTATTCGTCCCATGGTTCTAAAGCTGGCCCTGATATCTCACTTATAAGAGCTCAGGCTTTTGATAGAAATTGGGAAGAAATTAAAGATAAAAGAATTCCAAAACACGATATCCAAATTCCACAAAACATTGACTTAGAAATTGAGAAACTTGAAAGTGATTACAGTTTAACAAAGGATACATGCAAAATATTTATATATGACCCAACTAAATATGACACTTGTATTGCTGAAAAAAATAAGATTTATTTTGAAAATAAAAGACGAATGCAAAACATTATCGATCAATATTTTGTAACATACCCAACAGTATATAAATTTCCAATGTTAGAGAAAACACAATTTGCTGGTTCAGAAGATCCAAGAATTGTTTTAAGAAAATTTCACAATCAAGAAGAACCAGTTGTAGTATTTAATATGGATACAAAACAAAATAGGAAGATGCATGCTTTGTTTCCACATCGAAAATTAAATCCTCTTTTAGAATTAAACTTCGAAGGCATGAACCACATGGAAAAAAATTGGGCACCATTTTTCACTGATTCTGATATAAATACCTCAATGTTTTCTCGAGGGTCAATTCATTTTATGTATCACTATACTCCGTTAGAGATTGTTAAATGCTCATTAGATGATGGTATTTGTGAGAAAATATTTACAAAACAGACTTTAGGTTTGACAAAAAAAAATCACTTTGGTGGTATTCGTGGTGGTACACAATTTGTACAATTACCTTCAATAATACCTAGAATTCATGGCAAACAAATCTTTGTGGGGTTTTCAAAATTGCATATTGATGATTGTGGTTGTGGTAGTAAATTTTACAGGCCAATGCTAGATGTTATTATAGAAGAAGATGGCATATACCATCAAGAGTTGATAGTACCCTCACTAGATTTTAATATTGAAGTTTTAGATTGGTCGACAAAGTCACATACTTGCAATTTCTACAATATTCTTTCACCAAACTCTATTGCATTCTGGGATGTAATAAAACAGGATCCCAAGACCAAGAAATTCGAGGATCTATTAGTTTTTACCTTTAGCGAGGCTGATGAAGTGTCAAAAGTGATCAATATTAAGGGTTTATTAGAGTATATTTTAAATTTATATTCTACAAAGCAAATTGAGGAAAATTTTATTCCCTCATTTAATAGTGATACAATTTTGGGTGAAACATTACAATGCGTTAAATCTAATGCAGAGCAAATATGTAAAAATTATGGATTGATACATAAAGCAGAAGTAACGTTTGAAAAATAGAAAAATAAAATGCCTTTCTCAGACTTAATTTATTAAAAACAGACAATAGACATTAATCCTTTTGTAGAATAATTTATTTAATGCTTATAACTAATTATTAAAAGTGTAGCTGAGAACAATATTTATAGATTGATTTTAGAGATCTTGGTGAAAATATCCATATTCATACTAGTTAAATACTCATTTGGAACTATTCTATTTGATGCTTTTTGGTCTAACTTTGAAGACCACATTTTTTCCCTTTTTTTGGGTCCCAAAATTATTAAAATAGTTAGCCAACAAATCCTAATGTATATATAATTAATGGAATTTATATATAATTTGTAGATGATTTTACTAAGAATAATTATTTAACCTTAGGAAGATATATTTTACCAAATCTATATATTCTATTCTTAATTTATCAAATTATATGGATGCCTTAAGGATGTGTTTTGTCTAACAATCAATACTATTTTTCAAACTATTATTTTTTTCATATTGTTCCTTTACTTTTACCCAAATAAAATGAAAATTCTTTTTCCATAGATTTTTTCTACATTCTATCCGAGGGTGTTACCTCATTTACCAAATCTAATGGATGTATTAAACTAAATTCAATTAAATCATTAAACAATTTTATTATGCTGACACATTGGATATAATTGCAAAATAAGACATTCAATAATGGGAAAAAATAATCGAAAGGTGTACCATCCTCATTAGTATATACCACATAATTAATGAAACAGGCAATTACCACTAACGAAATAATTGTAATTCTTATTGAAATATATATATTTTTCAAAATAAAATCTGACTCATTGGCAGAGATTTGTTTAATGCATCTTTTACAACTAGGGTTCTCACTAATATTTCTAATATCTCTGAGTTCTTTATTTTCTGAAGTGTCATTTTGAGTACACTCTATTAAACTAGGAGGTGGTGCCGTGATAAGTGCTTTACAATAAGTTTTGAACAAATTTATGGAGTAAAGTATGTTAAAGATTGCAATAAAACAATAGGTAATAACAAAAAAATTTAAAAAACTTAATGAAGGTATAAAGTTTCGAAGTAATATTGAGATTGAGTTTATTATTGTAAACCAAAATGTATATTTATAAAGGAAAAGCAATTTTCTCAAATGCTTATTTACACCAGAATTGTTTAGAATTAATAAGGATTCCTCATCATCCTTCAACTCTATTGAATGAGTCAATATATTATAATTAAATATATTTCTAATATCATAATTATTAAAAAAAAAATTTATATTATCTTTCAAAGCCATTTTTCGTTTATTGGATATTTGTCCTAGCAGTTTTATTTTGCCTTAATAAAAAATATTCTGCTAGCTAAATTTATTTTTTATTTTTTTAAATTAAAATAATTTATTCAAATATTTGATTTAGTAAAAATTGAAAATTTAGTTATACAAGAACAATGAACAACAAAAAACACCCCTCTCAAAGCTATTTCTTGGCAAATAAACAAAGGAACTATTTCAGACGCTAACTAGGTATAGATTTTAATTACACCTGTCGTTTGGGCCGAAATAACACCTTCGGGGTTTCTCTTTTTATTCCTACGAACCTTTCTAAGATCTTGCCAATTATCGGTGTCAAAGGGGCATGCGTAGTCGAAAATGATTCAATTGTGTCAAATAAAAACAAATGACAGTAAATGTGAAATGATTCTCTCTTAGCTACTAATTGGAGGCACCGATAAAAGCCAAACTAGTTACAAAAGGAAGCAATAGGAGAGACCCTTTAATGATGAATTCGCATTGTTGGGATTTTCAAATAATGCCTTCTTAGGCTCTAAGCTTACTTGCCAATTATTAGAAGAAATTGAGATTGTGTGATTAACTTTCAATGAACATTACTTATATAAGTGTAAATAAAATAAATTTCAATATCAGAAGTTTTACTGAAGATTATTTCAACTTATTTTTATTTGTCTTTCAAATTGCCATGGTATATATGTAAAGAAAAAAATATTAGCAGATATAAAATTATCACAGTTCTATAAAATATATATTAAATATATGTAAATAAATATGTTTCTTTATTAATTATTGGATTAATATGATACTAAAATAAAGGGAGATGCTAGCTAAAAAATGTAGTGAGTGCTGAACAGATAAAAAGCCGTTATTTGATTAAATGAATAATGGGGAAAGTTTAAAAGTAAAAAGAGTCAACTATATTCTGATTTATGATTCAATACTGTTAATTAGATCTAAAGGATGAACTGAACTATTTTTAACAATATCCAATGCAAGTAAAAACACGCATAAACATTGACACAAGTTACAGAAAAATATGATTCTGAATATTAAAAGATAATGAGACTTTTCACCCGGATCTGGCAATAAGCAATAACCTAGTAAACAACATATTATACTTAATGATGCTGAAATAAAAATAATTTCCAAATACATAAATATTAAACTTGACCTAGATTCCTTTGGAGTAATCTGTCTGCCACATTTGTTACAGTTTATTAAATAATCTCCTGTTTCTTCATTTCTTTTGGATGCAGCACATCGGATTATTGATGGTGGTGGGTGTGTATCAGCTGTTAGATATAAATGTAACACTCGCATGGAAATTAAAAGGATACTCATTAATAGAAAGCAATTGGTATAAATAATATATTCTAAAACTTTTGATATTACAATGCAACTTCTAATGAAAATTATCAAAGTATTAAATATAGTGAAGAACATTAAAAATACGATGATATACCTTAAATAATTAAAATATTTAAAACCAGGCCTTCTATTTCTTTTTGATTTTTTATTTTCCTCTATTTGCTCTGGTATTAAATTCAATAATGTGCTTGGTTTTATTTGATCAAAATTTTGAATCATTTGTGTGGTAAATGATTGCTTCTTAGGGCTAAACCTATGAGTAACAGTTTCATCTTGTGATAAAACTTCTGGTTTAGATATCACTGCACTCATTATTAAAGATATTGATTCATAGGTATCTAGTTTACTCTTCTAAAATTCTTGCTTTTTTAGAAACGATAATTCATAAAATATTACACATGTATAATTTATATGAATAATCATATTTACATCAATTAAGTCCCCTAGACGAATTTATTTATATAATTGCCTGGAAAATGACAAAAATCAATATTTACCGAAATCAAATTCAACGAATCACGAACATATTTCTCAAGTTGCCTTATTTACAATTTTAAGGCTTTCCGGACTTTTCACATACTAGGCAAGTCTTTTATCCGAGATAAACTAAAATAAGTAAACTTATCCTAGCACAATTTTAAACTTTAAACAATGGCAATATTTCTATACCAAAATGTTGTTGTTTGTTTTTATAAAAATTACTAAGCTTTGGAACTTAGACCTTCTCCAGAAGATATCATTGAACAGACCCAATAACAAGCAACAGATATTTTTAATATGGTACTAGTGCACTGCTCTTATTTTCTCCATTTAAAGAACAGAAAATAGAATAACCTAGGCAATGTTTAAAACTGACTTATTATTAACAATTTTTGTTAAATATTGTTTTTGATTTGATAATTTTGAAGGCTGGTCAATTCGAAAACTATTAAATATATTTAGAAGGTAACTATCTGTTAAAAACAAAAGGTAACATACTGAAAGAAAGTACATTACAAACCAAAAGTCCCAAAATTGGACAAGAAAAATCTCTATTATCATTTTGTTTATCATTATTAAAGTAGGTTGTAATTTGCCAATAAGCCTATCGCTTTGACCGAACAGTGCTTTGCAAAGAATACAATACAAAGTAAATGACGCTTCGAAATTTCCTACAATTTGCCTATTTATATAAATTCCACTATGTATAAGCTTTCTGATATTACATTACTGAATATGATCATTTTAAGATCATTTAGGAACTGTTCGCTATTTCTCGGCATTGAGTTGGCGAGGCAGCCGCGGAGGATCTTCTATAAGGGGAATTTGGAAACACGGCGAAGTAACAACTGCTCAAAAATATTCTTCCATCATTTCAAAGAATTGATATCTTCTAGTCAAACTATCTACTGTTCCTCTGTCTATTACTTCTGCTCATATATTTCTAATTCATGGCTAAAAAGTTAGTACAGTTGATCCGTAAACCTGAGAGATTTTGCTTCGTGTAAAATAATTTAAAAAAAAAAGTGTCTTTATTTAATTCTTCTCTAGTGTAAAAGTATTATCTCATGAAATAGATATTTTATTCTTTGCAAAACCAAATTCTTTCATAATTTTCACATGCTACACTTGAATAATTATTTTCCTATTTGTGAAAATAATACTGTTATAGTTTTAAATATTTTATAATATATATTATTATATAAAACTAGAAAATAAATCTACAATTTAGCAGACTGCTCTTGAAATAAAAATATTATAACTAGAAAGCAATGTTTAGTCACGTGCTCTTTTTTGCGAGTGTTTTTTGTCCTTTTTTTCCTTCTCTGGATTTCTGGAAAATTTTTGCAACTCCAATGGATGATGAGCAAAAGTATAATACATTTCATAAATATAACAAATAAACACTTATCGAACACTGTAGTAAGCAAACCTTTATACTGTTGATTTAGCTGTAGATTAATATTTCATAGGTGTACCATTAAGGACTCATTACCCTAGTAACCGATACCAAACTATCCAGATATTGAAAATGTCTGACTTAGATAACACATCTAATAAATTCGTTCCAGAATATAGAAGAACCAATTATAAAAATAAGAGTAGATTTACAGCTGATGAATTACGCCGTCGTAGAGATAATCAGCAAATTGAATTAAGAAAGCAAAAAAGGGAAGAAGCTCTAACAAAAAGAAGAAATTTCGACCCTTCAACTATTTCTGCAGATTCTGATGATGAAGAAGAGCATGCAAAGGCGGATAAGGTGTTCTATGAACAACTAACAAATGACTTACCTGCTATGATTCAACAAATTCAATCCACTGATATGCAACAACAGTTGTCTGCTACTGTTAAATTCAGACAAATACTTTCAAGAGAATCAAATCCACCAATTGATTTAGTTATCAAATCTGGTGTGGTTCCAACTTTAATTAATTTCATGAATGAAAATCAACCAGAAATGCTTCAATTAGAAGCTGCTTGGGCTTTAACAAATATTGCTTCAGGTACTTCTGAACAAACAAAAATTGTCGTTGAAGCCGGTGCCATTCCATTATTTATTAGATTATTATACACTGGTTCTGTTGAAGTTCAAGAACAAGCTATTTGGGCTTTAGGTAATGTTGCTGGTGATTCTACCGATTATAGAGATTTGGTTTTACAAAGTGGTGCCATGGAACCAATTTTGAATCTATTCAACACAAACAAGACCTCCCTAATTAGAACTGCCGCCTGGACTTTATCCAATTTATGCAGAGGTAAAAAACCACAACCAGATTGGTCAATCGTTTCATTAGCTTTACCAACTTTAGCTAAGTTAATTTATTCCTTGGATACCGAAACTTTAATTGATTCTTGCTGGGCTATTTCTTATTTGTCAGATGGACCACCAGAAGCCATCGAAGCTGTCATTAATGCAAGAATCCCTAAGAGATTAGTCGAATTATTAGACCACCAATCTACTTTGGTGCAAACTCCTTCTTTAAGAGCTGTTGGTAATATTGTTACCGGTAATGATTTACAAACTCAGGTCGTTATTAACTGTGGTGTTTTACCTGCATTAAGAAATACTTTAAATTCTCCAAAGGAATCCATTAAAAAGGAAACATGTTGGACAATTTCGAATATAACTGCAGGTAATACTGATCAAATCCAAGCTGTTATTGATGCCGACATTATTCCTTCTTTAATAAAACTATTGGAAACCGCAGAATATAAAACTAAAAAGGAAGCATGCTGGGCTATTTCAAATGCTTCTTCCGGTGGTTTAAGTAGACCAGAGATTATTAGATATTTGGTTTCTCAAGGCTGTATAAAGCCATTATGTGATTTGTTAGAAATTGCTGACACTAAAATTATCGAAGTTACATTAGATGCTTTAGAAAATATATTGAAGGCTGGTGAAAATGACAAGGAAGTTCGTGGTTTGAACTTCAATGAATTTGCTGAATATATTGAAAAAGCTGGTGGTATGGAAAATATATTTAACTGTCAACAAAACGAAAATGAAAAAATTTATGATAAAGCTTACAGAATTATTGAAACTTATTTCGGTGAAGAAGATGATGCTATTGATGAAAGTATGGCTCCACAAACTGCTGGCAATACATTTGGTTTTGGTTCTAATGTTGATCAACAATTTAATTTCAATTAAATTAATAAAATCTTCTTTATTAGAAAAAATTGAATTTTACATAACTAATTTTAACGCATAATAATTCCATATCTAATAACGTACATCTTAACTATAACAACAACCAATCGTGGCAGCAATATTATTACATTAATAATAGTCATTTTAATTATAATATTTAAAAGGGCCAGCAAAGTTTAATATCGATTCCTACAAAGGGTTCATCTTTTGCCTATGAGTGTATAATTTATATCATATAGAATGACTATCATTGTGACTTCATTTTATAAAACAAAGCATTATATTCTACCAAAGCACAATATAGAATATTTGTGAATATAATTAATACTACATAATTTTTTTATCATTTATTTTTTGTAGCGCATTAGCTTTTGATTTATATCTTCATTTTTTTTTTCAATAATAATGCAATTTTAATTAAAACTTTTACCATTGGATGAAATGTTAAGATACCCTTTAGAAAAAAAAGAAAATGCAATAATTGCATAAATTCAGAATAACAAGATAATTTATTTCTCGAAATAATACAAAATATGATATTAAACGTTGAATCTACAAAATCTAAGGAAATTGCTTCTACAAAGAGTACGTTCCACTCCAAAAATCTAAAAAGAATATGGAACATTGAGAACGGCCTTTGTCATTCAAGAAATGAAAAATACAAGAAGTTAAATTATACTTTCCCTGAATTACGGGACTCCAAATTTGCTACTGATGATACAGCCTTATTAAAAGCTAATATTTGTCAAGATTTATACTGGTCCAATGATGGATCATCTATTATAACAGTAAACGATGATTATGGCATTAGAGAGTACCTTGTTCCAAACTTTGATGAACTTGATAATATAGATAATCTTAATGAGAGAGATCAGTTACTACCATTTACCAGATTTTTTAGAAGTCAATCGATTATATCAAGTGCCTTAAATAAAAGGCACTCTTTATATAATGAGGAATCAAATCTGAATATTCTTGCAATTGGGTCAAGAAATTTACCAATTCAGCTTTATCAACTATCTGATAAAAGCTGTGAATCTCCAATTTTTACCTATAATACTACAAATGTTATGAATGAAGCTTTTGAAGTACCATTTTCTTTAGATTTCGTAAATGATCAATATCTTTTAAGTGGAACTATTCGTAACAAAGTATGCTTATATAATATCAGTCGGAAATATCCAGTTAGTCAATGGTATGGTACCGGCAATAAAATTACTTCAAAATCAATTGTATCATGCTTCGATGAATCTTTCTCTAATAAAGAAAATATGGTTAAATATTGCGGCACGTATAACAACAAATTATTTAGAATCGACTTTAGAGGTAAAAAAGAGCTTAAATACATATTTTCTACACAGCATGGGAACGGATTTAGTCAAATATTATTAAGTATAAATGAGCAATATATATATGCGATCAAAAGGTCGAGCGATTGCATTGATGTTATAGATGTCCGCAAATCTGACCATGTGGCAAGTCAATTACAACTCCCATTTACAATGGACTTACAAAAGTATAAAGGGTATTTATCGCCCACAAACGGGCTGACAATAGGAACAGATAATGGTCATGCTGTTAATTGGTCTTCTGCGCTGACAGAGTTTGGCGGCCAACCTAGAACTCGATTGTTTACTTGTAATGAAAGTATTCAAATTAATTCAGAAACGAATAAAGAGTTATTATCTTTTGGAGCACGAATAAATATTATCAAAGAATGTCCTGTGGATTCTAATCTTACAGCTATATCTTATTCTGATGACAAGTTTAGTGCCGACACAAATGATAGCCTATCTTTCCATTCTGGGATTTCATTATATGCTAACATCATTTAATGAAAATGCATCTCTATATCTTCTTAATGTAAGATACTGTTTTAGATTGGCGATGTTTAAATTTTGCTTGTTTCTTTCATAGTCAGACTCTAGTATATTTTTACTCATTTCTGTAGCTTCTATCGTGGTTTCTATCACAACTGTTCTGATTCTTTCTGAATTTTCGAACGTATTTTGAATCGATTCTCTTGAGAAGTTTGCTGATCTTCTGTTGCTAGTCGGAGCAGATCTGGAAGTTAAAAAAGACTTGATCGAGAGTATTAACACTACTAGTTGGACTACCAATTACATCTGTTTGACCATTTTCCATATCTACATCACTGGTGTTGGCTGTAGATGATAAGCTAATAATTGATGCAGATCTTGTACCACTAGTATGCGGTCCAGAATACGGCTCCAAATTAGTTCGTGTGCCTACAATGCTTCTAGTAGTAGGATCTTGATTTTCAGCGTTATTTCTGTCATAATTATTCCATTGAAGTAAATTATCAACAACCCTTTCCATTAATATAGTTCTTTTTGTTTTATCGATATTTGGGCGTTCAAATTTCATTTTAGAGTTATTTAGTGCGCCGTCATATTTTGATTCAAATATCTCTACTTTTAATTCATATGAAGATAATTTTGGTGATTCAGCAGTACCAATATTGGGATCAATGGTTTCATTTGTATTATTCAGAGACTCTATATTATCATCATCGGTATTTATTGTTGTTCTGAATGCACCAATGGCTAATTTTTTCTCTTTTAAACTTTTATGTGGATCTACAACTATTGCTACGAAGGGGTCTTGATAAGTTTGATTTAAGTTTTGAGTTTGCATATCAATTGAACTGAGCCAACAATCATAACCAGGATGTGAATGATACCAACCAATGACTGTTCTGTGAGAATTTCCTTGACCTTGCAACATCTCATTAACATAACTGACCATATATTCGTAGGATTCTAATTGAGCATTGACTCTTGTTTCTGTTCCTTCCACAGGTAAAGCATAACTATCATATATAATAAATTCTGTATAATCAGTTGTGCCTATTAACATCCCCATAACTTCAACATTACCTCCTCTTAGCGTATGATCGAGAATTTTCGAACAAGCTAATCGAGATATTTTCACTTTGTTAAAAAAAAGTTGTGATGAAACTAACGAGGTTAAGGTACCAAGATCATTTTTCAATTCATTATTCGATAGATTTTTTTCATATTTTGGTCTACGTAAATGAGCATTATTTAATTGAGTAAATATTTCGCTATCGTTTTCTATTGTTTTGATCTCTTTTGCTAATTCATTCTTCAAATCCACTATATTTTTAATTGAGAGTGACATATATTAATGTAATTTATTGAAATTATGAATTCAATAATTTTTAATCGTTTTAAACATTTTTGTTTGCTTTTCAAATTATTAATAAACCCTTTGAATTATTTAATGTATAATTTTTTTTCTGGGATATTAGAGAATTTAGTTTGACGTTATCCGAAAAGCCTACAGACTAAGGACGTACAACCCTAATCAATTAATCTGAAGTGATTTAGCATCGAACAACTATAAGTTATAGGAAAAAAAACAACCTATTTTTCATAAATCAAAACATTAGACAATTCATTAAAAATATATACGTAAATAATAAGATAAATAAATGATTATAGATAAGAGATATAGAAATATTGAGGAAAGTAAAAATATGTTGGAAAAGAGTTGAAGCTAATTTAATTCATGAACATTTTTGGCCTTTTCAGCTGCTCTTCTTAGTCTTCCAATATATTCAATAAACTTTCCTACATTCACATCAACTCCAAACTCGTAAACAAAAGAGCTTGATAAATAACTTGATAATAAGGCCTTAATATATGCATTTGGAATATTATGTAGAATTTTTTGTGGACCAGCAGTATCTACTAATAATTTTGGAAGAATTTTGTTTAATAACAAATAGTTTCTTAAATTGACATCGTTTAACCAAAGTTCATTAGAATCGATTAAATCATCATTTAATTTGTTAATAGTTTCTGAAAGGATATTAGATAATTGAGAAATTGGTTCACCAGTTTGACGACTAATCGCCCATAATTGTTTGAATTCATTACTTGCATTATTATAAATTCTCTTTTGAACTTCTACAACATAATTATTATAAAGTTCTGTTCTTTCACCTGCTTTTAGTCCAACGAATTTTTTAACGAAATCTTCGTCATTTAAACTTAAAGAGGCCAAGACTTCCAAAGAAGAAGATGTAACACCACCTTTATTAGCAGAAGCATCCTTAATTAAGATACATCCATGTTCTTCTAAAGCAATTTTTGCGGATTGAGCAATAAATAGATTTGCACCTTCAACAATGTACGGAATCTTTGACTTATTAGTTCTTTCATCAATGTAACAATGTAAATTAGATAGATTAATTGAATTTGGTCTACCACCACATGGAACAAAAATATCAATTTTCTTGACAAATTTAAAGATTTCAGTGTGGAAAGTATTTCTAAAAGTAGTACCATTTGCAATTATTGTTCCATCTGGTAATTTCAATTCCATATCTGAAGTTGACACAAAGAACCCGTCTTTGCTTAATAACTCAGCGGGGAATTCAGAAACAGTTTGTCTCTTTTTAGCCAATAATCTCAATTCTTGTTTATCAATACCATTTGGATCACATAATACACCAGAACCATCTACGATACCCACGTAGACTTCATTTGAAGAAGATAATAAGATTTCATTAGAACCTAAATCACCATCAGGTCCACCAGTTTGCATCTTATTAATTGGCTTATCAGTGATCTTCAAAGTATCATATAATTGATTTACATAGGCTCTTACACCTGAGGAAGTCATACCATACCTGTCATGAGGGATCCCACCTAAATCTGATGATTTACCTGTTAAGAAAGATTTCCACCAAGGACAACCTCTCTTCTTAGAATGGAATGTAGCCCAATTGGCGAATCCTGCGGTACCTTCGTCTGGACCCAAGAAAAGAATTTCTTCATGTTTTAATAGATCTACATATTTTTCTTTCAAAGGATCTTTAATCAAAACATCAATGACAGAATCGATGTATTGACTAAAAGCAATAAATGTTTGATCTGGAGAGCATAATCCTGGATTCATCAAGACAACACCTTTGGAACCACCTTCTGGGATATCTTTGTTTTTCCTTTGTTGAGTATAAGCTAAGTTATAATTTTCATCAATGACATTCTTTGAATTAACTTCATAAACATCTTGAGTTGGAGAAGTAACTATTCTAATCCCACCACGGGCGATATCTCTGAATCTAATGTGGAACCCCTTAAATGTGTTACCAATAACAAAGAAAACACCATATGGAGTATCTGGATATTCTGTCTTGGACATTATTAAAGTTGGGTCTAATCTAAAGGAGATGGCTACTTTTCTAGTGACAAAGAAATTCGTCTTTAAGATTGATTTATTAAAGATGTGTAAAGTTTTCAAAATCAATAAATCTGGCGAATCGTTTGGAATATATTTATCCAAATAAGCTTTAAATTCTTGCTCATTGGCAAATGGTTCTAATTGTTCCAACCTCTTGTAAGATAAAGTATTTTCCAAAGCTTTTGCCTTATCATAAGAATAATGAATTTCTGCAAAATTCTTGTACAATTTAGAAACAACTTTATGATATTTATGGAAAGTGTTAATGATCATTGATTGGGAATAAGTTTCTGTTCTTAATTTTCTTTTCATTTTTTCAATCAATTCCAATAGAAGGGTATCAGTCTTTTTCGGATTCAATTGAGTCAATAGAGATTGATAATCAGAACCTAATCTATTAATGAAATGATTAATGAAAATGGACCCAATATGAGCGTAGATGGCTTCTTGTGGAGAAAATTGTCTCTCTAAGTATACTGAATGGAATGCGTTTTCTGGAATTGCATATAATAAAGAAGCTTCTTTTTCAATTTGAGTAATTGCTTGTTCTAATGAATAAGTTAACCCACCTTCATTTAATTGTTTAGATTTATTCAAATAAATGGAGAAAATGATGACATCATTATTTTTGTTGATTTTTTTACCTTCATTTGCCAATTTATTAGAGAATGAATCATTTTCATTGGGGACTGCAGTGGTATTAATACCTGAGGTATTAAATGATTCTACATAAAACTTGGAAGGTTTCAATTTATAATAATGGAATAAAGAATTGACAGCAGAATAATATTTTTTGGTAGTAAATCTCTTGAATGCAACCAACATACGAACTTCATCATTATTTTCCATAGAATGAGTCGTCTTGATAACAGGCCCCTCTCTTTCTTGAACCAATTTGATTAAAAGACCGTACATTTTCTTATTTTCCAATGATGTGACTTTAACCATAGTCTTGTCACTAATGGAATCGATATCACCTTTAAACAATTGAGAGGAAGTTAATGTGTTTTTTTGAATATCGACTTCTGGGAAATTACTATTGTAGACAAAAGTCAATTTCAACCCACTTTCAGGTGTCCAAAACGATACTAAACGACCACATTTCTTCTCTTTATTATCGAGATATAAATCATCAATCTCTGAATCCAATTCATAAGGAGAGCAAAACTCGTCTACATTGTTATAGATGTTAAAAGAGGGAGATGTTTCCTTTTGTTGCTTTGCAGGCTGTGTCTTACCTTCATCGTCCATTCTGAGTCCCAATCCGTTGGATTCCATGAATATAGCCGAATTGTCATTGGTAATAATCTTGTTCTTGATATTAAAGATTTGAGTCTTGTCAGAATTGTTCAATTTCGATTTGGCAAACGAATCCAGTTTGGAAGAATAAAGTGAATGGATCAAATTAGCTAACAATTCAGGGGTATTTCTTGAAAAAAACAAATCATCAATACCCAACGAGTTGTAAAACCATTCTACTTCATTCTCAATCAAATCATCGGGTATGAACCCTTGACGATCTAAGATATCAATGACGTTCTCTTTCTGAAGTGTCTTACCAGGGAATTCAAACGCATGATAATCTGACATCGATGAAATCGAAAGACTAGAGATATCTGGCATCACAGTCTGTGGCAGATGAGTGCTGTTAGTGGTAGTGGAATGATCCATGAGTGTGCTTGCTTTTGTATGATCTGCCAATTTATTAGTTGACAATATCATGATTTGCTAGATTTTTTTTTTAAAAAAAACTTCTTCTTGTGAATCAAAGTTTTTTTTTACTTCTTTTTAAATAGTAGAAAATTTAGTGGTGAAAATATTAATCGTGGTAGTATATATATATATATATATATATATATATTCTCTTTGGAAAAATGATTTGCAAGATAGGGAATGCAATTTGTACTAAGTATATAAGCATATATAAATAGCATATACAAAATAATGATATATAGTATAAATGAATATATATAAATGTATATGCTGATCCCGTCCGACCCCTCAATAATGTGTCTATAGAATAATGGATCCTGGAGTATGTGGATTCTACCCAAAACAGCCCTTGGTTACCCCCTTCGGGCTACATGGCCCCACCGTGACACACGAAACGCGTAGCACGTGTCGGGTCGCTCCGGGTGATTCTAGAATGCCTGATACGGGAATGTCGATCCCGTGCGGTCTGGTCTGTGCGGTCATGCGGCTACCCCGACCATTTTAGGCACAGAAACCCGCGCACGGCATATGATGTATGTGCCTGTTCGGACTTCTGTTTCTGGAAATAGACAAGAGCCGAGTCACGACACAAAAACCGGGGTAAAAATAAAAATAAAAATAAGAATATGGACAATGTGACACTTCGAGAGTAATCTAGAATATATGTTGCTGAATAAATATATATATATGTATAGTATCGTATCATGTAAGTAAATCACGCTATTAGTCTGGTGGAAGATTGAGGGTTTGATATTGTTGTTTTTATTCTTGTGAGATTTGTATGATCACAAAATGGGCCAGGTATCGTTTGATCATCTTTAGTAACAGTGCACTCTTGTATACTTGTGATCCAATTAGAATTTAAAATTTCAGTTACTGTAGCACGATATGCTGGTGGTATTTCAATCATACTCCCAATTACTGAATGACTTTCTTTGGGTAATGCTCGTAAGATTCTTGAAGGTCCAATATTTGGTGGTTCATTTAATAGAGTGGCAATATATTCAGAGGTGTATTGTTTTAAAGAGTTTATAGAAGGTGAAGGCTCATCTGGGTCTGGAACTTGACAAATGATTTGTGAAAGAGAGTTCGAGTCTCTCCCCAAACAAAATAACCGGAACGATTCATCTACTAAGATGGGGATTTTCCAAGGGAATCGTTTCACCACCATACAAAAGAAAATGATCCCCAAAGACCAAACATCAACAGGTCGTGGATCATATCTATTAAAAAGAAACACTTCTGGTGGTAAATATGGATCACTGCCCACGATCCCTGTAGATTGGAAGATTTGATTGGAAAATGGATATTTGAAAATCGTTGTAGTACCAAAATCAATTAATTTGACGACACCTGTTGCTGTCATTACACAATTATCCAATTTCAAATCAAGATGCGACATCCCAGTGTCATGCATATATTGAACTCCCTTTAATATTTGTTTAAAGCAACAACAAATCTCTTGATATGACATTTGCATCTTGGAGACAATGGTAAACAAATCGTATTGACAATATTCCATGATTTGATAAAAATGTTTGTTATCCACGAGCAAGATTTCTAATGTTTTAATAATATTTGGATGAGTTAATGTGGTACCAATGCAATATTCAGTAGAAATTTTCTTCCAATACCCCTTGATGGATTCCTTTTCGAAAATGGGTTTAAATTTCTTGATGGCAAATAATTGATTGTTCTTGGTATGTCTCATTATATTTACTACGCCACTAGATCCACTACTTGTCTTATGATCAGTTGATATATAATTGGAATCGAATTTCTCTTGGGAAATCCGATGTAAAGAATGGAAAAGGGTCTTGTTAAAATATCGTTGAGTATTGATTTGACATTTTTGACATTTTTGACAATTTTTGGTAGGGGAATCATCTACTTGTGAATCCCCTATTGTGATGTCTTCCAATGTGGGGGGTTCCATTGTATTGGAGTTTGTAATTGTATTTGTATTTGTGTTTGTGAAAAAATTACCAATTGTTTTAAAAGATTTAATCAATTTCAGCGATGAAGAATTTCTTCTTTTAAACTTCAAAGGACTATCACAAGTACAAGAATAATCATTTGAATCATTTTGCAAGTTGATAAAATTTTTATAATCCGGAGTTACATTTGTAGGAGCCAACTTGGAAATCTTGAGTTTATTAAAGATTTGAGAGGGGCGTCTACTTGTTTCGACGAATGTTGGGGAATGTGATCTTTTTTTCCTAAACTTTTCTTGTGGTATGATGAATCTGTCTTCTACTTGAGTGACGGGAGGAGATTTCCACTGAGTCGAATCGATGATGGAAATGTTTTTGGGTAAATTTTTTTTGAAAATGTTATGAGATTTAGATATTGTAATTTGATTTTCAATGATTTTTTCATTAACTTTAATAGAATGATTGATATAATACTTGTTTTGTATTTTCACATGCGTCTTGAGTCCCTTTGGAGGTAAGAAGTGGAGTGGTTGTTGTTGTTGCAATGATAATGGCAATTCTAGGTCGGAATTGTTTTCGGAATTGGAAATGTTTCCCGGATACGAAGAAGATAACTCCGAATTTGAAGAGAATTGTGATGATCCACCTAAATATTGATAATACTCGATGGGGGGAGAAATGGTTAAACTTTGTGGGGTATACGTGAAATGGAAAATCCGGGGTATGGAAGAATGCGAGGTTGTTGAGGGTGTTTCCTCTATACTAGAGACACTTTGCATTATAGATGGAGTATATTCTATGGAATTCGAATTACAATTCGAGTTGGAATAATTATAAACGCCTAAATTTACATACATGTTATTACAATGAGGTACGAAAGTTAAAAAAAAATTACAAAAAAAAAAAATAAACAAAAAAAAAAGAGAAACAGTGTATATGATTATTATATATATCCAAATAAATATTAAAAGCCAAGGGACAAACGAGAGTAGTGGGACTTAGTAATGTACAACGAGCGGACGTTAGGGCCGCCCTTAGGGATGAGGTTCTATTTCAAAAATTTAGCTCTATCAGGGTGAACCGAGGGGGGTGCGCCTGCTGTGGTAGTAGTTGATGCAGAAGTGGTTGAGGAGGATGAGGAAGATTCTGTGGTTGCAGATAATTTCGATGAAGATGTCTTTATCTTTTCCAATCTCTTTGCACGTTGTGCATCCATCTTTGTATTTTTTTTCTGTAATTTTTCCAATCTGTCTTTACTGTTACCACCGCCACCCACGGTCAATTCTACGTTAATCTTTTTCTCTCTGATGACGGTACGATGTTGTAACAGAGCAATATCCATTCTGTGTTGGATATTGGAGTCATCTTTTTCAGGATCGAACTCCAGGAATGCGATATTTTTGTCGGCTCTGATTCTTATGACATCTGGGGAACTTGATTTGAAATGAGCTTGTAATTCTGATTGGGTGATGTTTGGAGGGAGGGAGCCGACAAAGATGATGAATCTGTTTGAAGAGGTGCTACGGGGTTTACCCTTTCTGCCTCTTCTAGTCTTTCTCTTTTTCACAGGAGCAGCAGCAGGTGCGTTGGCGGCTTGTTCCTTTGCCAAGTCTTTTTCAGTCTTGGGGGTACGGAATTGTTTTGCTTTCAATTGTTTTTTAGTCAATTTTTCTGACATTGCTGTGCTTAGAGTGTTATGGTTGCCGTAGTGGCTATGTTTAATGAAATATTTTAGACATAAAAATTTTTTTAATTGATTGATGATGAGATAAAATTTTTCACCTCCAGCGCTCGGAAGCGGAAATGGAAGTTCATGCGGAAAGCAAAAGGCGAAATTAAACACTATTTTTTTCTTTGATGTATATAAGCAGGTATATATATGTATATAAACAGGCAATGTATGTATGTATTATATAAACATAAACTTGGAGATAGGGAGGTAGGGAGCATGCAGGACGTAATCTGGGTGGTAGGGCTGTTGTTATTAGTGTATTATTACATGAGGACACAACTCTTTGTGCCGTCATTAGGGATGGTTGAGTGGGTGTTTGTGGAGGATGAAGAGGAATTGTTGTTAGAAGTTACATTTTGTTGGGAGTTGTTGAAGATGCGAGATTTTTTCTTGCTGTGGAGGGAGAAGGATAGTTTGTCTGCAGAGGAGCGAGGAGGCGAGTTCGACGAGGTGGCGCTTGTGTTTGTCGTGGCGCTTGTGTTTGTTGTTGTGGCCAGTTTTTTCTTGTTTCTCTCGTTGTTTTTGGACTTGGAGCTGGAGTTGCAGTCTTTATTCTTTTTCTGGGAGGTGGGCTTCTTGTCTACAATCTGCACCTGCCCACCAACAGCAGCAGACGAGAGTGTCACGCGGTGTTTTGCCCTCAGCGGCTCAAACACGGCTATATCGACGGCTTTTTCAAAGACGTCATTGACTCCGAGTTGCAAAGCTGCGGAACATTCTTGATAGCCAGCAAACTTGTGTTGGGCCACCAACTCACGTATTTCTTCATCGGAAACAGTAGAGCCAGGCGGAGCAGAGTCTCTCAAATCAGACTTCGTGCCAATAAGCAGTATCGGGTACTTGCCAGTGAGTTTATAAAACTGCGAGTTGTGGCAGTTTGTGATTTGTTTGACTTCGGGGAACCATTTTTCAAACACGTTGAGAAAGCTGGAATACTCGACAATGCTGAAACAAATGAGGAAGATGTCTGTTTGAGGGTACGACAGGGGTCTTAGTTTATCGTACTCTTCTTGGCCCGCCGTGTCCCACAAGTTCAGTTTGTAATACAACGGGTTTCGCGATGTGTTTGCGTTGGCAGCTGCAGACCGCTTGCAACCGCCACTTGTTTTTGTCGGGAGCAAATTGTAGTCTTCTTGCGACGGAGTATAAGACATGGTGGTTGTGTAGTTATCAAAGACAGTGGGAACATAGTCCTGAGGAAAAGTGTTGGTGGTGTAGGAGATGAGCAACGAGGTCTTACCGACGGCACCGTCGCCGATGACCACGCACTTGATATTTTTCATTTATTACCTGCGTGTTCAATGTGGAGCACAACAAGGCCTATGAGCCGCACTGCCCGTGCATATATATGTGTAGGGAGGAAGGGGGTTCATCGCTTGTCGCTACCACCTATATATGCGGCTCTCTCCCTTGCAGAATGCCGAGCTGGTAGGATTACGAGAGTGATTCTGACTGCCAGCTTTGAGAGTGTCATGGTGTGAGCGAGAGTGCAGTTTTCTGGAGTGTCCAGAGCGTCTAAAGTGTTTGGCAGAATCACAAGGGGCTGTGGCGGGTAACGCGGCGGGTAACGCGGCGGGTAACGCGAAAAACCGGCCGGAAATTAGAGTGGAAATTAGAGTGGCAAACGCGCTAAAACACCTCGCGGAAAAAGCCTGCAGGCGGCACGGGTTGTGTCTCGTTTTCGGTGTCGTTTTCGTCGTCATGGCTGCTCAGACTAAAACTGGTTCGGCCGAAACTCGTGCCGGAATCGTCGAGGGTCGTGCACGTGACGTTGTGTGGCGGCACAGAAGAAGCGGCAGAGGAGGAGGCAGAGGAGGGTGTGGCGGCACGGGCCACGTGCTTGCGAGGAGGGGGCACTGGTGGAGGCACGTGATGTGTGGCGGCAGAGGAGGACGAGGAAAAGGGGTCGCTGTCACGTGAGGACTGCGTGGTGAGCGAGTCGCAGTCACGTGTGTCGCGGTAGTGGTGGCCGGTCCAGTGTTCGAATGCTGGTGGGCGCAAGGGTCCTGTGGAAGTTTGGCGGGTGTGGAGCATGGCGGCAGACAGGAGGGAGAGCAGGGCAATGGCGCCGACGACACCTCCTACGACGCCTCCTGCTACTTTGCCGGCGTTGTTGTTGTTGTGTTTGTGGGTGGTGGGGGTGGGGGTGGGGGTGAGGGTGCTTGGGCTGGTGGTAGTGGCAGAGGCAACAGAGGCAGACCCCACGTCTAAGCGGGCACGCAAGTAGCCCAGACTGGTTGTGATGGGGCCGACGTACGAGGGTAATGCGCTGGAGCTGAAGCTGGCAGGTTCGACTATCGTGGTGGGCAGTTCGGTGGTGATGGTGGTTGCTGTGTCGGTGAGGATGTATTCTTGCAGGTAGCAAAACATTAGGACGTCTGGGTTGCTAACAGAGACGAGTTCGTAGGATACAGGAGTGTGTGAGGAGGAGGAGGAGGGGCGACTGCTTGTGGTGGTTTGCAATTGCAGTGCCTCGCTGGGCGTTTCGCTGGGCGTTTCGCTAGGCGTTTCGCTAGGCGTCTTACTTTGTGTCAGACTTGGCATGGTATTTTGTGACACGCGACGAGAAGTTTGGCGGCGAGCAGTCGGGTGGAAATCCTGGCTGGAGTTCTCAGCCGTGGCAATGATGTAGTTGTCACGGGACACCGCATGTGTGGGTGAGGTGGAAGCTGAGGAAAACGCAGGGGCGGAGGCACGTGACGGGGTGGCGGGGTCGTTTTTGTCCGAGAATGTTTGCAAGGCTTCAGGGTCCTTGGAGAATGTGCCGAAAGTGGGGCTTGCCGAGTTTGGCACATGTGCGGATTCGGGCTGGCCAGACACAAACGCCTGTACAGACAGAGCATTAGGGCTGGAGCTGGAGCTGTGGCTGTGGCTATTGATGGAAGGTGTTTGTTGCGGCACGGACGTCTCAGAGGTGGTAGTGCCTTCGATTGTAGAGTCTTCGATTGTAGAGCCTTCGATTGTAGAGCCTTCGATTGTAGTGCTGGCCAGAAAAGTGTCAATTCTGAGGGTATTCGTAATTGATTCAATACTTTGGATGGTGTTAACGCCAGAACTTGTATCACGAATAGCATCAATTGACTCACTGGTTGTGGTACTGGTGGTACTGGTGGTACTGGTGGTACTGGTGGTACTGGTGGTAGATGGGGCCGTGCTCATGTCTTCAATTATTTCACCCCCACTCGTTGTCGTGTCACTCTCGCTACTTGCATTTGGTGTTTTGGTTTCGCTTGCCTCGGTCTTAACCCTCGTTCTCGTCTTGGATAATCGTCCAAATATATTCGTACTCTTTACCGCTGCGCTTGTCGTAACGCTCTCTTCATTCTCCTCCCCCTCGTCATCCTCAATTGCAGTACTACTCGTCGTCATACTTGAACTACCGCTCATCGTCTCACTGCTTGTAGTAACAACCAAACGACTGGCTTTCATGTATTCACTATAAATCGATTCATGCAGAGCAGACTCTCGTATAATTGAATCTTGTAATACCGGTTCGTCACTAATCAACGATACAATTGTTTCATAAAAACTCGTGCTACTGCTGCCGCTCACTCTCTTGCTGTTATATTTCGAATCACTTGTCATTTCATATAAACTTTTAACAGTTGTCTCACTCAACGTCATACTATAAGGTGTTTCCATACTCATGCTTGTTGTAGTACTCTCACTCTCGACGCTTTCCCAACTCTCCTCCCCACTCTCGTTGCTCAACTCATCTGTTGCAAAACTATATCCACTCGTTATACTAATCACTGATGGTTCAACAACACTAGGTATAATAGACTTGATAGAACTGGGTTGACTTGTAATGGGTCGACTGACCTCTAGATACCATGAAGAATTCATATTCATTTGCGATTGCGTAGCTGTGATTGTTTTTTTAAAAAAAAGCTTTTAAATTTTCATAAAAAAAAGAATACCACTTTGTTTTATACAATTAAATTTATTCCAATCTTTCAATCCTCAACTCATTAAGGTTTTATTTCTATATAAATTTTATTTTTTAATTTTTATTTGTCTTCTATTTAAGCACTAAATAAATAACCTTTAAACTGTCACAATCTCTATCTATCTCTCCTCTTCTTCTATTTTCTATTCAATTCACAATTATATATTTCTTCCACCTCTTCTTCTATTCCACTCTACTTATCACTATCCAAAAAATACTCCCCCACTTGACTAAACATTCTTTTTTTTTTTTTTTTTTTTTTTTATTACATATGATAAATTCTGAAATATTTGGTCTTTTCCTTTTAGAACCTTCCTCTTCCCGTTGCGGAAACATGATTCCCCCATTTGAGGACACCACACATTTTCTTAATATCATATTGTTTTAAAATACAGTATGTAGAAAAAAAATTAATTAAATTAAAACAAATAAATAAATATACAGTTGCATTTGCATTTGCATTTGCACTCGCACTTGCATTTGCACTCGCACTCGCACTCGCACTTGCATTTGCAGTTACATTTACACACATTTTGACTCAATCAAATACAGTTTTTTTACCTTCAGAGGGAACAATGGCTGCAGATGCTCTTTGTGCCTTGGCTAATGCAATACTACTCTTTAGACGGTTATTATTACCAATTTCATTCTTACGATATGTGTTTTTAGTAAAATTATCCTTCTTAAACGTCGAAGGTTCCTTAGCAAATGTAGATGTCTCCCTGGTAGCTCTATTCTCCTTTCTATAATCATCAGGCAAATCAAACCCTTCCTTAGGTCTTACACTTCTAACCACTCTTTTACTTCTATCTTCACCATATTCCATTCTTATTGGTCTGCCAGCAATCTTTCTACAACTCTTATCCTTTAATGCCTTCGTCGCACTCTCCTCTGTTAAGAAATCTATAAATGAAAACCCTTTACACTTACCAGTATCTTCAAATGTAGCGGTACGAATCTTGACAATCTCACCACAATGTTGGAAATGACTCCTTAATAATTCATCAGTAGTGTCATATGATAAATTACCAACAAATAAAATTCTACTTGGTGGGTTTTTAGACATGGAGACTAAATCATCTCTATTTGGTCTACCTTCATAATTCTTGGAATTCTTAATCAATAATTTTCTACCATTCAATTGACATTCACTTAATGATATAACACTTTCCATTTGTGCTTCAGTTTCAAAATCCATATAACAAAACCCTTTTATTTTTAATTTTTTACCATCATTTTGAGCTAAAGGTAATTTGACTCTTATTATATTGGCATCTTTAACTTGTTTAGATTCTTCCAAAGTCTTGGTCTTGGCAACAATCAATCTAATTAATTCTTCTTTAGTAGTATCAAACGATAAATTACCAATCCAAACACCATATTTGGATACATCTTTCTTCACATCATCTTGAGTATCATTTTGTTTATCATCTCCCTCTTTCTTGGAAGCATCTTTCTTGTATTCTTCAATAGATGATGGATCAATATTATATTTAGCATTAATTTCTTCCAAAGTAATCTTACCTCTTCTTAATAAACGTTTTTGTTTTTTAGAAAGAGGAACTGAACTTTCTAAACTAATTTCAATTTCATCTTCAGCTTTTCTTTTTTTAGTAGGATCAGTTAAAGCTTGAGCAATTTTTTCTGATTGCTTTTCATCTACTTTTAGTTCAGTATCCTGTGATTTAGTTTCCTTATCTTTACTCATATTATTTTATTTTAATTTAATTTATTTTTTCTAAAATACTCTTGTTTGCCAAAAGTTGGTTCTAGAGATACAATTTATTCTACTTTGTAATGTGAATTAATGTTTTTTTTTTATTTTTTTTTTTTTTTATTTTATTTATTAAATATAGTAAATATATTTTATAAGCTCATCGCTTGATTTAAAAAATTTTCCGAATTTCCATATGAGTGGATTAATTAGGAAATAAGAAATATCAAATAAAATATAGCATGTAAAAAGATTCGATTTTAAAAGCGAAACGTATAATAAAAAAGAAAAGAAATATTATATATGTATGTATAAAATTATAATAACAATAAATGTATAGGGAGTTGTTTGTTTATAAATAATATAATCAGATTACATTAGGAATATGAATATGGAAAAGGAAACATGCAAAAGGAAAAGGAAGGGGGTAATATATTAGGATGCATAAGAATAAAAATAAAATAAAATAAAACCATCAAGTGTAAAAGAAAAAAATAAAATGAAATAATAAACAAAAGAAAATCAGGTATATTACATATTGAAGAAACTAATCAAACAAACAAAACTCTCATGGGAGTCTTTTTTTTATTTTAATCCAAATACTTTCACGAAAATGTTCACAATCATCATCATTTAAATATTTGTTGTTAATTTCATTATTGGAAGAACCTCCCTTTGGAGATGCATTTTTTGATCCACTTTTGGATGAACTCTTAATCGTATTTTTAGAGGTACTTTTTGATGTATTTTTGCTGGTATCCTTTTTGGATTTCTTTTTTTCCTTCTCTGGTGGAGTTGTATTATAAGCTATGAATTTTTGGTCAGAGGAATCTTTTGAAGATCTTTTTGATTTTTCTTTACCAGATTTAGTGGGTGAATTTTCCTTGGATGAAGATTTGGATAAGCCCTTTGAAGAATCTTTATCCTTTGGCTTATTCTTCTTCTCACCATCATCTTTCTTTCCTTTCGTCTTCTTTTCGTTTGACTTTGATTTCGAAGAGGAATCTGTTTTCTTCAAAAGTGAAGATAAGATTGATTTTGGTTGATCAGAATCATTACTTTCACTCTTTACAAAGTCATCTTGTTTCTGTTTCTTATCATCTTCCACTAAGCTTTTCCTATAACCAGCCTTATCTTTAGAAATTTTCTTGGATCTCACTGGTTGGATCCCTTGTTCTCGTACATTATTGACATCAAGAGGTATATCTGTAGCAGCAGTGGTTGGAGTGGTGCCAGTTTTCAATTGTATAGTATCGATTTGTCTTAATTCATCATTAGCAGAAGCAACATCCGGTACGGATAGCATATCATTAGTAACCACTTTATTAGCATCAAAAAATTCATCCTCATCTATTAATTCTTGATATCCATTGGAACTACCATCTGGAAGGGCTGTTTGTGAATTATCAATGTCAATAATGTCTTCAGACATAACAATTCTTTCCCCAGTTAATTTATTAGTTCTAATCTTTCTTCTAATTTTAACTTTCTTACTTTGTTGAACAGGTTGCTCCGTAGATTCTTCATTATCCACTGCAGTTGTGCCTTCTAATTTATCCATATCTTTATTAGAATCTTTATCAGTAGGTTGTTTAATCTCTTGGGTTTGCGTTTGCGTTTCTGTTTCTATTTCTGTTTGCACTGGAATCTCTTTATCAAATTCATCAAAATCTACTTGTAATTCATCTATATTAATATAATTGTTTTCAATCCCTGAATCCCTTTCCACACAAGTCTTGTAATAATTGTTTATAGACCAATGATCATCTACGATAAATTTGAATCGAATCCGATTTTCTTCATCATTTGTATCTAATTCGCTCAAATCAAAGATAACTTTCAATTTGAAATCATTATTCGATATCGATTTCTCCATAGGTATTTGAGTACTCCAATTATTAAATGATCCTGATAACTTGACTGATTTAGGTCCATTAGGCCAACGGAAAATATAAGTGGCTTTTTTGGGCATCTTTAAAAGAGGAGAAGGGGGTATAGAGTTTAATAGATGTGTTTGCTTGTTTTTTCTTATACGTAAATATATATATATATGTATATATATGAGTATGTTTGGATGTGTTAGTGTGTTTTCTTATAATATACAAATATCCTAGTCTTAGTTTTTACTGTTCTAGAGATAAGAACAACAAGACTTCGGAGTGTTTATTTTAAAAGGTTATTTAGAATTGGCCTATTTAAATAGTGCAGATCCCATGAATCGTGCCACGAAACCCTTTACGTGGTGAATACCGGGGAGACGTGTTGTGTGGTAACGGAGATAGGCGCGTTAGATTGAGTCAGCAGTTATGCACGGGAACGGTGGCCAGACAACACGCGCAGTCCGCAAGTATTATAGAGTGTGTGGGCAGTGCACAATGGTCAGGAACGGCTTATTCAGGGGTCTGCGGAAGGAAACCCGGGGGAGACTGGCGGAGTTTTGCTAACTAAAAGTAGCTCTTATCTGGTGATGTGATTTGGGCTAGTTCCTGAGTTATTTATGATATGACACTGCTGGAATATGATTATATCATTTTGTATTAAGTGGTAAAAGACTTTTTATCACGTGACTATTTAAGAAATATATTCATTTTAGTTATAGTCTTTACTATATATGTCTAAATAAAGTAATCGTCTTTACATTTTAAATACTGTATAACAATGTCTAACTCTCTTGAATCCCAGTAAGTTGATGTTCCACGCCTGCTGGATAGTTGTTTCTCAGCTGTGGTCAGCTGATCTGTCCTCTCTCGAGGCTTCTCTTGTACTGATTTCTTGTAAGTATTACGTGGAAGGCGACGGCACTTAGACGGGTTTACAACATTTTTTCAAAGAACAGAGGGCGTGTGGTCTAGTGGTATGATTCTCGCTTTGGGTTAATTTAACACAAGTATGCGAGAGGCCCTGGGTTCAATTCCCAGCTCGCCCCTTTTCTTTTTTGAAATTTTTTTTGGTTGATGTCAGGTGATGTGAAATTTGGAAAGGTTGCTGGCGGCAAATCAAGATATATATATATATATATAGACACATATATGAATGAATATAGGGAAAACAGCACTATATTTTTAGACAAGAACAACCAGGGTTCGTGGTATATTGGTTTGGTAACTTTTTAATCAATATTATGACAAAGCTAATCTGCAACTTAGTTTAACATAGTATTCCAAACGAAATGACAAAGTTTTATAATACAAATTAAATATCCCTATTCAATAGAAGAATGGCTTTAATTTATCCGGAAATATTCGAATCGGAAAATCTGGCGATCTTTAGTTAGATTTGGTTTTCAAAAATTAGACGCCCGATGTAGGAAAGAACACTAACCACAAACGCGTATCAAAGTTTAATAGCAATGAAATATAAAGAATGAGTATAATGATCTACAATGAGTTAAAACTTTGCAATAATTCGTTTTGATCTTGTACTTCTATTTGAGTCGGATTTTTTCTGAAATAAATTGAGAAAATACCGAAAAGGAGAAGAAACAGTTTTCTTTTTCATTCTTTTAGGGAAAAATCATCTATAAATAAAATTATACACAACAATATTGGATCTATTCAAAATGGAGATTGATGATTCAATGTCAAATTGGCCATGGGCACAACATACTCCTAGAGTTGGAGGACACAGTATTGCTAGAAATAATGCCACGATAGATTCTGTTATAGATGAAATATTTGCAGATGATACTAATCCGTTAAATGACAACAATAATGATAATATGGATAACAATAATAATAGCATACTTTTTGATTCATCTTTACGGGAAAATTATAATAATAATAATAATTTGTACCATCATTCTCCTACTAGAGGTGATTTGTGGATATCAAAAGATAGGAAAATGGTCGAATGGTCGATTTCAAATCACATCATTAAAAGATTTCAATTTTATAATAAAGAAAAAAATTCAATCGTATTAAAGGCAGGTTTTATTGATTTCGAATATACTAAAGATTGTTTAATCATATTACTAAATGATTTTGCCAATGTTTATTATTTAAATAATAATAATGATATGATTACTATCAATTATCCGTTTACCATCTCAAATGTATTTTGGTATTCTAAAGGTATCATATTGGAAAGAAAATTAAATAATAATAATATATTTGAAAAGAATCATAGATTTATTGTCTTAAATGACCCCATGGCTCCATTTGGGTTGTTAGAATTTTCAATGAATCAAAAATTAGAATTTAATATAAATGATTTACAATTAATGGTATTCCCCAAGAATAATTTGTTTAATATTTCAATATTTTATGAAACTCCTACAAATCAATTGCATTTTTTTTATACAAAGATTTCAACTACAACAAATAATAATAATATTTCTCTTAATACAAAAATAAATTCAAATATATCGTCATCTATTTTAAAACCGTCTATAAATAATGATTCTATCCAAGATAGTGATGAAGCTACTTCTTTCACTCAAAGATTTACTTCCAATGGTAGTAGGCGATCCATCTCTATAAACTTTGATCCTTCTTCTTTAGCTTCTCCTCTGGCAGAAACAAATGTTAATAACAATAATAATCATAATAATAACATTGGCAATAATTCGAATTTTAATATTAATGAATTACCAAAAATAGATGTGCGTTCACCTAGTTACCCATTGATGTCACCTTATTCAAATAATAATATAGATTTAAATATACCACAACATGAAACAAATTCAAATGTACCCATTACTTATAACAATTATAATATTTCTTCCAAAGATGTAACATTAACAAGAATCTCCACTTTAACTTTACCAAAAATTTTGAAAAATAATAATACTCTCTTAAAATTGTTACCATTAATTTTAGACAATAAAGAAATCATAGTTATATTTGATGATTACTCTAAATTCTCTAAGATTTGGTTTATAAATTTATTACCAAATATTATTAATTTTTATCCATTTAAAGTTTATGGTGAATCTCCAAAAGATATGATAGGACTTTCCAATATTAATATTTTAAATAATAATAATAATTCAATGAATAATGATGTTTTAAAGATTAGAAATATATTTCCTTATATTTGTCAAAATGCATTTTATGAAAATACTGTGGTAATTGAATATCAATCAAAAAATGATTTACAAATTTTTTTATGTTTGTATAATCCATTTATTTCAATACCGTCTCCATTCATTAAATTTGATTATAATAAATATTTATCTTCAATTTGTAATATTTCATCAGAGCATATTATATTGAATAAATCTATAAATGAAAGTAACAGCAACCTTACAAACTTGAAAGATATCAATGATGATGTAGATTCATTTACATTTACTTCACCATTCATTTTCCCTAAACAAGGTTTAATGTTGAAAATTTTTAATGCTTTAAAATTGATTTGTTCAAATGATATCTATTTTTGTATTATAGTCATTTGGCAATCAATTTTCAATTCATCTTTAGATGAAACTTGGTATGATCCACTTTTAATTAATGAAGTCCAATTTAATATTTTTAAAAAAATTATTATATTTTTAATTAATTTAAAGGATGAAAAATTATTAAATTCAATTTCAAATTCAAGTTCGAATTCGAATATAAAGCATTCAAGAGCATTAAGTTATCTATCAAATTCAAATAAGAAAAATTATTTACCACAAATTATAATGGGATTACATTTATTAAATGAAGAATTTAAATTAAATGTATTAAATAATAAAGATGTGCAAAAATTAACAGAATTATTATATATTTCTTTGAAATATTTAAATTGGGGAGAAATATGGATTAATTATTATAAAGACTCAAAGCAAATTGATTATACCAATCTTGAAAATTATTATCAATTTGAAACTATTGATGAAATTGAAAATTTTAGTAAACCATTAGAAGAACCACCATCTATTTTAAAAAGTTTATATAGTATTACTGAATGTAGCAATTTATCCATAACTCCCTTTATTACATTTTCTAGATTAGTAGGAAAAGATTTTGATATTGATGAACTAATAACTCCAAGGACTTCAAAATTATTAAAATTATACGATTTTTTCCACGCAAATAAAAAAAGTTCCCCTGAACAACTTTTAAAATATTTAGAGTTATGGAAAATTGATAAATATGAAATTGAAACTTATCCATTAGGAATTATGGTTCCATTAGAAGCAATCTTAGAAAATATTCAGTATCAATTATCTACTATTAATGAAGATATTGATTTATCCTTAATAAATAGAATTGATTTGAATACACAAATTCAAACTATTAAAAATGCCAAATATTATAATCAAAATACTAAGCAATTTGAAATTCAAAATAATCAAAATCAATTGTTTAGAAATTCAAATTTAGATAATAATTCTAAACTAGCAATTCAAAAAAAATTATATTCAAATCAATTAAATCAATCATTAACTTCATCTTCATCTAATAATTCAAAACCAAAAGATATATACTCTGTATTAACAGATATTATTAGAAACACACCCACATTTAAGGATGAAAAATCAAATTCCAAAATAAATTCTGCCATAAATTCTTATAATATCAATAATTTAGCTTATGATAGCAAGGATGATGATATTGATGAAGGTCAAATCTTAAAGAAAAATTCAAATATTATCTTTTCCCAAGATAAAAGATTTAGTGATGCATTAAATTTACTGATTTATTACAAACCTCATAATATTTATTTTTTTTCGAAATCTAGAGAATACACAAAATTATTGAAGAAGAAAAAACTATTTGCTAAGAACATCGCACTTAGAACATGTACAAATGGTATTGGTTGGGGTGCTATCGTTTATGCCACTGAAAAGCCTCTATCTACCCAACGCTGGCAAAGACCGCACTTAAATCTAGTATCCTTATTTTCGGATGGTACAAAGATTTCTTTAGAACCTAGTGACATTGATGATATATATTATCAATGGGGTGAGTTCCACGGTGGGGTAAGTTCAGGCTTAAGGATATCTAGAAAGGCAACTAATATCGACGGTAGTTGGATTACATTTAATAAACCTTTAGAGCTAGATTCTCAACATGGTGGGTTTCTACTTGGATTGGGACTTAATGGCCATTTAAAAGAATTAGAAGAATGGCATGTCTACAACTATTTAAGTTTAAAGAATAACCTCGTCAGTATTGGTTTGTTATTAGGTATGAGTGCTAGTTTAAAAGGAACAATGGATATTAAACTTACTAAAGTACTAAGTGTCCATATCGTGGCTTTATTGCCACCAGGTTCTACCGACTTAAATATCGATTTAAAGGTTCAAACTGCGGGTTTAGTTGGAGTAGGTTTATTGTATCAAGGTTCCTCCCATAAAAGAATGAGTAATCTTTTCTATAACCAACTTTCTTCATTGTTGCTAATAAAAGATGAACAAGTAGCAGATGAAGGATATAGAATGGCTGCAGGAATCGCATTGGGTCTTATTAACCTTGGAACTGGGAAAAGGCGATTTTTAAAGAAAAGAAAGAAAGAATCTAAAAGAAGAAAAATTGCATCCACTAGAAACACAATCACAAGTTATAATTCATTTGCTAGTAGGCCAAGAGTAATAAGTGAAGCGGGGCTACAAAAGCCTTCACCAATTTTTGATAGCAGTATTAATAATATTATTGATGACAGCAGCACCGGCAGTACAAGTAGTAGTAGTAGTAGTAGTAGCGATGAAGATGATATATCAACGAAATCTACATCAGATACAAAGTTTAACGAACTAGGCCTAGATAAAGATATTGAAAATGGATTACTACGATTTTTAACTCAAACATTTGATACTGAAAGAGAATGGATACCTGAGAACTCCCAAATTGGTGTTACCCTAGCAATCATTTTAATTTATGTGCAGTCAAATGATTTGAATGTTGCAACTCAGGTTCGACCAAAGAATATTTTAAAATTGAGTAACGTACAAGGCCGGCCAGAGTTATACATGTACAGAGAACTTACATATTATATGATAATGTGGGATCTTATGGGTCAAGATCTAGATTTTGTATTAAAAGGCTTTGATTCTGTTAACATTACTGGAATTACCACAGATAATCTCCCACTGTATTATATAATTGCAGGGCGAGTGTTGGCAATGGGTATAAAGTATTCATCATCAGGGGAACTGAAGATAAGAGACACTTTGATTAAAATTTGTGATATATTTCTTCCCTTTTATCAGTATGCTGGGGATGGATCAGCTGATTTTCGTATGGCTATTGCAGGTATCAACATGATTATGAACGTTGCCATAGTATCTATGGGTCTTATTATGTGTGGTACTGGTGACTTGAGCACATTCCGAAGAATTAGATACCTTCATGAAGTTGTTACTGGAAATGCCTCTGACTTATTTAGACGTGTAGATGAAGCAAAAAAAGTTCCGGATAAAAATGCAGATGGTGATGTTGAAATAGACATCGATGAACCAAGTATAGATGGTGCAACAAACGAAGAAGGTAGTGATACTGAAGCTGAAATTGATTATGGAGACGATAATATCAAGAAAGCTTTAAATTCGGACAAAATCCCGATTGAACATCATTATGGAAAATATATGGCCACGAACTTAGCCTTAGGGTTTCTCTTCTTGGGTTCCGGTCAATACGCATTAAAAACGTCAGATGTTGAAAGTATTGCTTATATTTTACTATCCGTTTTACCGATATATATGCCCAATTACCCTCTGCAAGAGTTAAAACATTTTTGGAGCATGGCTGTAGAGCCAAGGTGTCTGGTCTTAAGGGATGTTCTTTCTGGTGACTTCATCAACTCTGTACCAGTTAATATTTCTTTACATGCAGATGGCATGAAATCAACTACTAGTAAGACATTTTATCCTCCCTGCTTACTTCCTGATATTAGAAAAATCGCTTCCATTAAAATCGACTTAGAAGATTATTACCCATTTGAAATACAATTTTCGAATGACTTGAAACCAGTAGATTATTTTAAAAACGGTACTGTTATTCATATTCAGAAGAAGGAGTTTGGAGCTGTGTCACATGAAAATAGGTTTGGTCTTCATGTTGATAACTTGGAGACTTCTTTAAGAAAAAAAATTGAAGGACATGAGACTTCTATTGATAGAATAAAAGCATCTACTTCGATAAAAGATATTGATATTTTGCATCCTATTAACTTTAACGATATTATTATGACTGAAGTGGATACCTATAGTAAACTTGGAACTTCTTCGCCTGATAAGGTTCATACAGATTATAATATAAACTTATTATCATCGACTTATAATTTGGGATCATCTGATGATATGAGACTCGAACTATGGAAAAGAACACACCTTAAATGAATTTCTTTACTACCCTTAATTACACAGTATAATTATCAAATAGCTTTAAATTGTATGAAGTAAAATAATCTAAATAATAAAATCAGCTCGAATATATCTTGAATGTTAGTACAATATATTAAAGTTAAGAAAAAATTGATATATTTAATATATGAATTAGTAAATCGTTGATGGAAACTTTTAATTCATTCCCACAGACTGAACGTAAAATTAATTATCTTCAATAAATAATTGTAGAATTCAAACTTTGTTGAAAAAAATTAATATGCATTGTTTGAATATTTAATATGAAATAGTCAACAGCATAATTTTAAATATTGAGAATCCTTCATTTATATCTCAATTCAGCTAAGTATTTCTTAATAGCAGAAGTTATTTTTGTAAGAAGTTGTACGACATTAAATACAGTTTTAAGAAGATTGAGGCTACAACTAAAAAATAAGCAGTTAAGGTCTTTAAATGGGATAACTCTCTTAAACCATGTTCTTTTATAAAACATGAAAGAGTCATTAAAAAGCTAAAAAGGATATGGATGCTTAAAAGCATATCGTCTTATTGTTTGAAATTTGTATTATTTTATTAGTATCATCTTGCAGTGGAAGATAGCTGGGTGAATTTTGGCGGTTGGGTAATTCTAGGGGTTTCCTATGTAACATTGAAAATTATATTTGTAATAGAAAAAAGAAATATCTTCCAGTTAAATTTGTGTATATATGTTAATAAAGAAAACATTGAAAAGCAGTTAAGTGTTTTTATTTGATTTAAATCTGTGGTAATTTAGGATTGATATTTTTTTAGAGTTGAGCCATAAATTTTCAAATAAAGCTTTTATTAGTGGCGTTTTACACTACATATTTTTCTATCAATTTTGAGTAGTATTGCTGAAAAGTTAAGTATGTAGATAAAAAATCTCTGCAAGTGCATTAATACTCACACTGTTATACATTTGTTTGATTTATATGTCGACTGATATATGTAAAATTAATTTCTATATAATATTAGAAACTGGTTTAGAATATTGTAAGGTAACGTCAAAAAAATTATAGTATCTCTTTAGCATTAGTGATATTGTTCATACTACAGATATTAGGAGTGTAACTTGTTTAAGGTCACTACTTGTTAATGCTAATTTTTATGGGCAACAGAAAGTTAATATTGAAAAATTAAGCTAAAAAATGGTAAATAGGAAAATATTCCAATTGGAGAACTGGAAATAGTTTGAGAAATATGTGGTGGACTATCCAAATAATCGAAACGCTCATTTGAAGAAAGTACATATATATTATCTTTTAAAATTTTTAATAATTGGTTAAAAATAGACACTTTAGCATTTTTGATACAATTTTATATTTTTAGTGTCAAAACAATTAAGAGGTATATGAAACAGTAATAAAATATTATAATAATAATATGATAGTAAAACAACAACAACATTTATATGAATGGAGTACAAAGCTCCTCATTGTTTTTAGAAAAAAATCTACACCTAAATAGTTTTATGAGTGCTGCAACATAAAGCTAATCCCAGGAAATATGGTTATTATTGCGCTACATTAGAATCATTTAGAGTAAAATTTTTTTTGGGCAAGAGAAATCAATTCATCGGAGAAGGAGGAGGAGGAATATTAACCTTACAAGAGTCGCATGTCTTGCATTCTTAACATATCCTGTAGTAGTTACAGGGTGTACCCCATATGACGACAATGACTCATCTAATTGGAGTATATTTACGTTATACTATCTTTTATCGTGCAACAGTATATCTACTGTTTTATGCATAAAGACTATAAATATCTAACAATTATATATAGAAATGAAAGAAGCATTTTTTATAAATAAGAGAATTCTACCTCTATAGAATTAAAAATAAAATGAATTAAATTAGCCAACCATGCTTTTGTATAACAATTATTTAAGTACAAATAGAGATATTAGGAAATTAGACATTAATTTTTCATTGCCCAAGAATTATTTTAGTTATTTAATGCTTTATAACTCTAAGTTTATAGGAAAATAAAATGACACAAACAAAATTTAGGAAACATATTAGAACAAAATTAAAAGGAAATTAAAAGCGAATTAAAAATAAAAAATATTCTATAAATGTATGGATATGAATATAATAAATAACTATATGGTGTATGAAAGACATATGAGAGTCAAAGTATATATTATTGCAAAAGATAAAATGAAAAAAAGGTAATAAATGAGGGAGAGTTTTCATTGCTGAAAAAAATTAATTATTAATAAATGTAAAGGTAGAGAGTAAAGGTAGTAAAAGCAGATTGAATAAAAATATGAGAAGGGTATTCTTTGGAAAACAGATTTAAAAGAATAAAAACAATAATTAGGAGTTTTGATTTTGAAAAGAATTAGAAAGGAAAGATATTGTTTTGCGAAAAAAAGTAGTTCGAGGACGATTAAGCTTTAGGGTTAGATTCTAAAACAGATTCTCTGGTAGATTCTGGAACTGATGGAACAATGGATTCTTTTTCGGTGTTGATTTCCGATTCAGTCTTATCATTAATTTCAGCTTCAATTTCATCGTTAATTTCGGCTTCAGTTTTTTCATTAGCTTTCTTATTCACCATATTTTTGTCAATATTTGTCTTTCCAAATATTCTTTTCCAAACTGGTTGGTCATCATTAGCGAGGACATCAGCATCGTAATCAGCATTTCTTTGAGATGGTGGAACCCATTCAGCAGATTTCCATGGTAAGACACCTTCTTGCCACATAACATCTACTTCTTCTAAAACTAAACCTTTAGTTTCTGGAACAAAGAAGAAAACGTAGAACCAAGCAAAAACTAAACAGCCCATGAAAACGTAACCGTAGGCAAAGTTAATAGACCCTGAGATGAACGGAGTGAAGAAACCAATACAGAAGTTCCACATTTGGTTAGATACAGTTGCTAGCGCCATACCCTTAGCCTTGACCCTCAATGGGAAAGATTCAGATATAATAACGAAAGCAATTGGGGCCCAAGAAGTTGCAAAACAGAAAATGAAAAAACAACTAAATACAATCATACAGTTACCAGCACCTTTAGAAACAATACCTGCCTTTTTGCCATGTGGCCATAATCTAGTAACACCAACAGAGGCGAAAACAACCATACAACAAGTCATACCAGCAGCACCCCACAATAAACAAGTTCTTCTACCAAATCTATCGACTAAGAACAAAGCACAAAATGTAGAGAAGAAATTGACTACACCGAAAACAATAGCAGTCTCGAACCCATCTTCTAAACCAACTGCCTTAAAAATAGTAGTACCATAATAGAAAAAATAGTTACAACCAGTTAATTGTTGTAGGGCTAAAATCATAATACCCATGACAACTCTTTGTAATATCTTATGTTGGGTATCTAACAAGTCCTTCCAAGAAGCAGTACCTACGAATCTTTCCTTTTCAACAGCAGCTTGAATTTCATCAAGTTCATAGATAGTAACTGGATCTTCTGCAGATACAGCATTAGATTTGGCAATTGAACGTTTAGCTTCTTCAATACGTCCCTTTTCAATTAAGAATCTTGGTGATTCTGGAACGAATAACATTGCACCAATCATAAATAGGCACCAGGCAAATTGTAAGCCTAATGGAATTCTCCATTGACGAGAATTGTGATATTTCTTAGTACCATAATTAGTACAGTAACCCAAGAAGATACCTAGTGTAATCATCAATTGATAACAAGAAACCATAGCTCCTCTCATATTCTTTGGAGATACTTCAGAAATCAACATAGGCGACAAAATAGCAATCAAACCACAACCTAAACCTGCGATAATTCTACCAATCATATATTGGTACCAGGCCTTGACAGAAGCTATTTGAATGACAGTACCAATGATAAAAATAACGGATGCAACGATTAAACCAATACGACGACCATAGATATCACCCAAACGACCTAAGAAGAAGGAACCAATAGCTTGACCAACGTTGAACATTGAGGTCAACAAACCGGTTCTAACCTTTGATAAATAACGCTTACCTTCACCACTTGTAGAACCAAATCTAGCTAAGAAATCGGTGTGAGCTTCGAACCCACCAATGGTACCAGAATCCCAACCGGAAATGTAACCACCAAAAGCAACCATCAAACATAAGATACAAATACCCCAATTAATACCAGATGGTACTAAAGGTGATACAGAAGCAGGTGTTTCATCTTCCGATGGACGTTGTAGATCACCTTTTTCTTCTTCTAATTCTTTGTTTGAAGGAGTAGAGAGAAGTGAAACAGAGTCATTACTTATTTTGTTATCACTTTTTCTAGAGACATCAACAGCAGTTGATGCCCTTTCTTGTTCAATATCAGACATTTTCAGATATCTTAGTTGTAGACGTATACTTTATCTGATAACAACAGAAAGATTTCTTATTCTAATTAGATGATGGCTTTTATAGTTCTAAGATCATTATCTCCAAGATAATTTTTCTAGAACTTTCGCAATTAAAAATAGCTAGCAAGACAAATTATTAACTCCCAAAATTTCTGTATTCTATAAGACACAATTATCCTACATCATTTTTCTAATTAATTTTGAGGTTATACGGAGATATCTACCCCAAAACACAAATAATTCATTCCATCTAATATCTATGCTATTAAATAATAAGGCTTGTACTGCATTGTCCTGCAGATATATTGTCTTCTTTTTTTCAGGTCATAGAAACAAAGTAACTCCTTTCTAGAGCAAGTTCTTAGTTTATTATTTGGGAAGCAAATTTATTACTAGATCTTTACAAGATGCTAAATTAGCTTAGAAGTTTCCCCGCTCCTCTCCGGGAAATGGAAAAACATCTACGCAAAATATTTCTCTACGACGTCTTGTCTATCCCAAAACTGAATAACACTGGCGCCAGTGTTTCCTATCCTGGAAAGGCCCCACACTTTTTTCCGGCTGTCGCACGGTGTTTTCTCTGCATCGGAATATCTAGAATTCGGAAAAACAAATAAACACCATTTGTGGATCGGAATTGTTGTTGTTTTCCATTATCATTCGTTCTTCATTAGGAACACATACGACGTACGGCGTTTCATTTAGCTAAATGCCTGACATATTTCTTTTGTCATCAATTTGCTATGACATTGTTGTCATCACCAATGAAAACATCTAAAAGGGGAATATTTAAAAACTTTTTACAGGATTTCTAGTATACAGTTAAATAACGACCATTAAAAACTCGTACTAATTAATTAATTGCTATGTTCATATGCAAATTTGTAGCAGGCAAAAAAAATATTTTATGTTCAAAGGAATTGTTCTATGATAAAATCTTAAAATATACAGAATAGATGATGTGAATATTAAGCATCAGAAAATTATTTATTTTTTGAAGTAGTTGAAATCGACTATTATAAAATTCCTTGCATAGAAATTAACCCTAAATTAATGTCATTTGATATTATTAGTCAGTCTCTTCAATTGATCCAATAAGCTCTCCCATCTTAACTTTTTGATTTATTTGAAGTTGGAACTTAAATGCAGATGGTGCTTCAAAACACAATACGACAGTACTACCTAATTTGAATCCCCCAATTTCTTCTCCTTTTAAAAGAGGAATACCTTTCAATAATGTGCTTGCATTTCTATATGTAGATTCATAACATGTATGTAAAGGTACTTTACCACCACTATACTGTTTAATATTAGTAGTTAAGCCTTTATCAAAATTTAATGTAATAGATCCAACGTTTGTAGCTCCAACGGGTGTCATACTAAAGAAGCCATAATTCCATTGACCCAACAAAGCAACTCTCTCATTTAAAACAAATAGCTTTGGGAATCTTTCCTGAAAAAATGGTGAAACTGAATAGAGCTCACCAGGAAAATGTCTGCGCAGATTACAGACCCAATTTACAGGGGAATGGTAATGGTGATAATCACCAGGCGACAAATATATCACGGCGTAGAATAGCTCAGTTTTGGATGGCTCAGCTAGTTGCCTGTTTGGCAACTCATAATTCAAAACTAGATCTTTGATGATAGTAAACGTTTTACTTATTGGAATCTCTATATCAGAATTCAAGGTTTCACCTTCATAGGAGAAATTGATATTGTGATCAAATTCCTTTCCTCCAGTGAAGCTTTTCTTGCCGTCAGAAAGCTCATTACTATCTAATGAAGCATCATGCCCTTTAAAATCATCAGAGCTTGGACTACTAGTTAAATAAGGGTTATCGTGGGACCCCAAAAATTCTTTTATGGAATAAGTCATACCCTTAACTTGTTCAATTTCGCCAGTTTCCGAATCAATTTTCCCAAACTGTATTACAGTACCATCGCTTGGACTTACAATTACATTATCTCTGTGATCGATTTGCCTTGAGCCTGGCTTTAAGTTTCTATAGAAAAACTCACCCAGATTGCTATAATTTTTTAATTCAGGATCTTCCATTTCATCTAAATTTACATTAAACAATGATGAATAAAATTGGAAGCATGAAGATCTAATTGAAACTGGTAATGTCAATGAATTGACTTTCCCCCACAGACGTGATACAAAATTTAAAGGTAATGTAGAATAATAGAATTGCCACCAATCATTATCGAAGATTCGTACTGGCTTTTTAACTTCAGTATTAGAACTACTCTCATTTTTTGTTGCCATATATGAGCCAAATGCAACAGTAATCGCTCCCAGGATGATCACTCGATTAAAATTTCTGAAGTTCCGATTAGGGGTAATGTGTGATTTAATGGAATTTGATCCACTGTTCAAATATCTCTGAATAGGTAGTCTTCTGTTACCAGTTAAACTGGTTTGAATTTTATAACTATATTGTGATTTTGATAATGAATATGCTCTAGTACTTTGTATAGTTAGTAATTTACTAATATTCAACGGAACCTGTCTGAAAGCTAATGTACTGTAATAAGCTGACATTATTAATGATTGGAACAAGCTTAATACTTGATTGTTACCAATGGATATGAAGGTTCTATTATCTTCAAAAAAATATTATAAATTTCTTCACTCTTTTCTAAATGCTCTTAATTACTGATTGGCTCCTGTATTTAATCCGGGACCGAGATATGGAAATAGAATCCTGCCTATTTAGCAATTAACTGCCAAATGACCTCTAGGATATCGTTGTTAGCAAATAGTATTAATAAACGCTGCTTTTATACGACATATCAGCATACCTAGAAATCAGTATCTGAGCTTATTACTTTTATTGAATATTAATCAGTTAATCATCTATAAGTTAATAATGCGTCTGTTAAAAAACTCTTTATATTAACTACAAAGCATCAAGAAAATCAATGTTTTTTGATAATGATAATAAAGCTGTGCCGTAATAAGAAATTTGATGTTATAAAGTTTAATATGGCTCCTTCATTATATATTTGCTAATCTACAGAAGATAATTTGGTAGCTTTTAGAAGTTCCAGTTTGTGATATACAGCCCGGTACTCTACGCGTTTAACTAAGTTAACGCGTCTTAAAAAATTTATTAGAGTGTTTGCTTGTAGGAGATCCTAAAACAATGTAGATATAAACCTTCACAAAAGTTTCCCACAAACTAAAAATATTTTATTATAAGCATTGTAAAAAATAAAAATAATGTTAGTTGCTATTAGTGGTACAAAGTACAGCTGTGTGGAGTTAGCTATTAACATCTTCGTAAAGAAGCATAGGTTTGAGCTGATAGATGATGAGAAAGAGCCCGATAATGTTATATTAGATTACTGTACCAAAAATTATACTAGAAATATGGTAATAAAATGTGATCGCTTGTCGTTGCTGGAAACATTAAGTAAAAGGCCATTTTTTGTCCATTTATCAATTGACGCCTCAATAAATTTCAGGTTAGAATATCAGAAAAAAACCTGCACTAGATTGAATGATTCTTTTGATATGGGGATTTTCCTTCAAGCATTAGATGATCATGATTTTCAGGCAGATGCTATTGAATTAAGAGAAAGATCTGATTTTAAATTTAAAATTATCAATTCTGATGTTAGTTCAATCGATAAAAGGCTAGAAGAAGCTATTGCTGCAAATGTAAAGATTCTAGAAAATAGTGCATCATTCAATAAAATATCACCTCCATTACGACCAGATTGGGATTCATACTTTATGAAATTGGCAACACTTGCAGCTTCGAGAGCCAATTGTATGAAACGTAGAGTGGGATGTGTCATTGTAAGAGACTACAGAGTGATCGCTACAGGTTATAACGGTACACCACGTCATTTAAAAAATTGTTTTAACGGTGGATGCCCTCGTTGTAATGATGGTAATTCTAAAAATTTAGAGACTTGCTTATGCTTACATGCTGAGGAGAATGCTTTGTTAGAGGCTGGTAGAGATCGTGTAGGCCCTAACGCAATTTTATATTGTGATACTTGCCCATGCTTAACTTGCTCTGTTAAAATTGTACAGATTGGTATCAAGGAGGTAGTTTATAGTCAAAATTATAGTATGGACGCTCATAGTTTCAAAGTTTTAAAAGAAGGAGGTGTTCACATTAGACAATTTAGTTTCGCCAAAGAACCAAGAATTGTGTTGATATAACACATAATAATATCTGTATAATTAAATATATATTTGTAATTATATGTATCTTAATATCATTTTCTGGAACGACACTATTTTTGAGAATAATTATTTACATGTTATCAAAGCTAGAAAAATCCTGGCATTCAAAAACTTAAGTCTCAATATACTTATAGGGGCCTGGACGTTCTTTGCAATCATACTTCATATCTGTTAATTTTACGTCATTCAAAAATAATTCCGTTACAATTACATCACCGTTATGTATTTCACCAACACCTGATGGAGTACCAGTCAACACTATATCACCGGGCTCTAATGTAATCATTGTCGATATATGTTGAATTATCTTGGGAAGAGGGTTAAGCATTAAATCGGTGGTTCCATCTTGTCTTAATTCACCATTCACGTAACATTTTAGACGGAATGAATTCTGTAAATCGGCACTTTTTGTTGTTTTTAACAAAGTTTCTTTTGGTATATATCCTGAGATTGGTAAAAATGTATCAAAACCCTTACCAATACTCCATGGCAACCCTTTCTTCTTAGCCTCATCTTGAACGTTTCTTGCAGTCAAGTCTAGAGCTAAAGAGACCCCACGAATGTAGTCCCAAACATTTTCATTTGATATAGATGTTGATAACTCATTTGAAACATATTTATCCATGACAACTGCTAGTTCAGTTTCATGATGAACAATAGTTCCATTTGGGATTAAAATATTCCCAGGGTTTGAGCCATCTGAATTAAACCCATTAAATGATGATTTGTCAGGTAGTTGCTTACAAGGGTAATCTGCAGATATAGGTGTTATAATTGATGACGTTGGTTTTAGAAAGAAAAATGGTTGTTTTGGAACTTTATTGTTTAATTCCTTAATATGGGCAGCATAATTCCTACCAATACATATTACCTTCCTTGCAGTTTTAATATATTCGAAATTCATATTAAAATTAAATTTTCAAGGGATATTATACAGTTAGCTCTTATTAGTTATGTTAGTTGGTTTATTATATTACATGAGTCTTATATATTTATACCATTTAAATAGGGTACACTCCAACTGTTTTCTTTAATTGCCTAATTATTGGTAATGGAAGAAGGAATGACTTAGTATTTCCTCGGAAACTCATAACCAAGATAAACACATAATCAAAATAAACTCAAACGTCTTAACAATACGAATGAAGATCAACGAAAATAATTCACAGTTGAAGGATATATAGTTACCTATTAACGAGACACTGTTGATAACTTTAGTAACATTTTACATTTCTATTTTTTCTAAAAAATATTATAGAAAGAGAGTATTTATATAGTAAACCTATCAATAATGCTATGCGAATTTCTACACAGTTATTAGGAAATAATTTGTTCCGAAGTTCAGTTCAGTAAATAAAATCTGAAATACCTTTTTATTCAATATCTCTTAATATTTCTCATTCTTATGCTTAATAAATGGCAAAAGCTCTATATTTTCTTCAATCAATACACTTATTATATTTATGTATATATAAAATGGAGATACACGTTTATAAGTAAACCTAAAAAAACGTTAAGAGTTGTATATGTGCTACCAGATTATCTAGCTTCAAATTGAACCATTCTCTTGGTTCTAGCCTTTAATAAGATTCTATGACCACAATCTTTACATCTGACTGGATCTGTCTTAGATAAAGATAACTTACTTGAACATTCAGCACAAATATATTTCAAAGTGGCATTTCTTGTTTGAGTTGCACCAGCAGCAGCGGCATCTAAATTTGATGGAATTTGAAAACCTTCACGGGACATGATTGATTGTTTTAATTAGATGTATATTTGATTTATTGCTTTTTAACGAAATTATTAATATGCACTAGCTTTTAATGAAACTTTTTTAAAATTCTCAAAGGTCATCGGGCAAAAAAAATTTAACTGCTTTCGTATTTTGTTACGGTAAAAAAGAAAAAAAAAACAAAAACAGAAGTATATATAGATAGCCCAAATAAGAGAGGATATTGTATTGTCTTATAAAAATTATATTAGTACATATACTTATCGAAGAAAATATGGATAAGATAAGATAAGTTAAATAGAACCAATAATCAAGTGAAGAGATTAGAAAAACAAGAGAGCTTGTAGGGGTAATAATAAAAATATATCAAATGTAATAGTTAAAAATGCAAATTGCCAATTTGGTATATATAATTTATTAGATCAAAAAATATTAGATTAGTTAGTTAAATTAAGTTTCTAACATGAGTAAATCTGATGGATGAATAATGGTATATTAGAAAATATGAATAATAGTGACGGAAAAGGATAATTAAGATAGAAAAAAAGAGCAAAAAAAAGCAAATAGGTTAAATAAGAAAATAAGATACTAATGCCTACCTATCCAGAATTCCCCATTTTGGCCTGAGTCTATCTTTTTTCTTAGTTTTCTACTAATTAAGATCCCAGTATCATATTTTTGTTTTAATTTTTGATCTTTGTATTCTTGTAATTTCTGAATTGCACTTTTTAGTTTCCTTGAATCTTCTGGGGATAATGTTCTTTGATCGTGCATTTTATTTAAATATTTTATTTCCTTATCTAACTTAGCACATTTAATACTCAATTGTTCATGCTTCCCTTGTAAGATTTCTAAAGTGTCATTAATTGTAGCTGATGGGGTAGAACTTTGAGAAGAATCTCTGTCATTATTGATGGAAGGATATGAGTTCCTTTGATCACTAATATTGGAGTTTGCGGTATTACTACCGTTGGAAGATATTCTTCTTTCATTACTACCAATAGATGATTGTCTTGAAGGATTTGATGGATTTCTCTTTGTATTAGTAGCTATTGCAGCGTCTTTATCTTTCTTGGCTATATTACTATTGTTACCTATGGATACTACTCTAAAAGGATTTTTAGTACGTTTACTCGAATGTTTAATTTTTTGATTTGATGATGTAGCATTATGATTAGTAATACTATTCGAATCAGTAGAGTGAACTTTTGAATTTACTGTGGGTATGGTGTTTGAGTTATTTGATTTTGGTAATACTATTGGCGAATTCTTAGATGATTCCTCATAAGATATATTTACATCATCATTTACTTTTTTGTTATGATTATTATTCTTATTGCTGCTCGTGAAGGTTTCAAACACTTCAGTGCTGATATCTCTAACAATTGGAGTATTTATATATTTAGGTGTAGTAATGTTAGCATTGAATTGTTGTTCTTTTATGATGACCGAATCGTTAATTTCTTTGTGAGTCTCTTCTTGAGTCTCAGCTCTCATCTCGGATCGTAATTGATTTTGTAATTCTTCCTCAAATTCAGCATTAAGATGGTTCGAAGAATCATCGATGATGTTGGTAGAGTCTTGGAAGATATCGGCAGTCGATTGAGAGTTTTCCATATCCAACTCTATATCAGTGTCATTCCCATGCTGTTCCAAATCTTCTGTTGTAAGAAATGGATTGGTACTAGAAGTAGTACTCTTTCTTGTAGAATTATCTATAATATTAGAAGGTGTTACATTTGTATCTATATTGGTATTTTGAATATGGTCTGGTATTGGAGAGTCTTGGTATGGAGAAGAGGTATCTTGCAATTGTATGTCTGTAGTGGAGACTTCTTGAAATTGGTCGAGATCATCAGCCAATGAATCCCTTGATTCGTTTGTTTTTTTTAGTTCTGAGTTGAGCATAGTGCTATAATTATCAACATCACTATTAACATTAGCTGCAGTGGCATCTGCAAGATCATTTTCTTTCTCAGATTCAAGCTCTTCATCGGTAGTATTCCATTCATCTGGAAGTGAACTGACACCTGCGCCTGTACTTACTCTTTTATGTTTATGTGTAGCATCAATTATCGTATGAGCAAGTTCAAGTTCTTTAGTCATCTTATGGTCACTAGGAAGAATATTACTATGAGACTCTACAGCATCGATGATTTTATCAGCAGCAGTATTATTATTATGATGAGATTCTATAGCATCGATGACCTTATCAGTCATGACATTGTTACTATTATGAGGAACTACATCATCAATGACTTTATCAGCAACAATATCCTTGACTTTGTTTTCAACTTTGTTCTCAACTTTGTTCTCAACTTTGTTCTCAACTTTGTTCTCAACTTTGTTCTCAACTTTGTTCTCAACTTTGTTCTCAACTTTGTTCTCAACTTTGTTCTCAACTTTGTTCTCAATCTTCTTCTCATCATTCAAAGATATACTACTCAGACTAGTACTGATGTTATCATCAATCATCTGATTCATCTGATTGATATCCAACTCGATTTGAGATAACCGCTTCTTAACCGACTCATTATCCAATGGCATCTTCGAGGATATAATATACTGTGTACAATCTTTTGTTTTTGTTTATAGTAAATGCAAATGACAGTAATTCGACAACACAACTGTTAACTGTGTGGATACGCAGTAGTATAGAGGTATGTGTGGATATATACCTATAATGAATCGCCCTGTATATTTTAGCAAAGAGTCCCCTCAATGGTATAATAATATCTTTATGTTTTGTGTCTGGAATTGTTTACCATTAAGTGCTCGGTCTGTGAATTTGCGTGTTTGGAATCTCTGGCCATCTGTCCAGTTCACATGGGTGTAAATAACAGGCACATGCCCTGATCGCTATTTTTCTTTTTTTTCCCACAACTCGAGCCAGTTTTGAGCGAATTTTCGCGACGCGTCACCTTACAAAGACGCGTCATATTAATGTACGGATTTTTAGCAACCAAAATGGTCGGGTAACCATCTGTAGTTTTTCCGGAGATAATCTGAGTTTTTCCGGGGAAAATTCAAGGTCCGGGTTGTTCCGGACTCGTCGCTGGCGTTTCTCCGAGCTGTCGCAGACGAAATCTGATTGACTCAGAAATCGCGGCATTGGGCTAAGAATGTTTCACATAGACTTTAAATTGCAAGGGTTACCCTGCGATTATTTACCCGTAATGTGGAGGTAAAATATTTCAGTCATACTAGCTGTTGTAGTAATACGTAGTATCTGGAAGGGATTCGAGTTAAACAACTACTATCATTGTTTAGATCATGAACAGAGTCCGCCACCTAGTCAATACTCATAGAAGGTCGAACCGTAGTAGGTCTGAGTCGCCTCCAACTTCTATGACCTCACGAGGGAACAATAGCCTATCATCCAACCCTACAACTACAAATACAACAACTACGGGTTTAGACAATACCTCTGGTCCTGTTACTAATAGTAATGGTGCTGCTTACACATATCGTGATGATGATCAATCAACAGTCTTTGATCCTAATGATAATTTAAATAATGAGCCTCTATCTGATACAGAAACGTTAAATACGTTTAACACATTTCTTTCTGAATCAGATACAATAGGTGATTTGCAACGAGTTGGTTATATCAACCATTGTCCGAAATTTAATTCTAAAAGATCTTTACCCTTTGTTTCCATCTTATTAAATAAAGGGTTCTATTGTTTTTCTAGTGAAGTTTCATTAAAATTGTACTTACAAAAGAAACATCATCATCATGCGAATACCTCTGCTAAGAAAAATGTAAATAAAAGCAACGATTTTGATTTCAATAACGGTCTTGATATCCCATTATTTCATGGCGTTCCTATAAATCTAGTTAAATCAATCTTTGCTAGTTCAAAAAATTCAAATTATATGCAAATCATGAAAATTTATAAATATAAGATTATAAATTTTAATTTAGATACAAATGTAGACTCATTACGAGATAATACTGATGAAGTAACACCTTTCATAACAGAAGAACCAACTTTGATATCCAAAAATAACGATCGTCAATTATATAAGTTCCTATTCTGTGTCATTTATAAACAAACATCAGTTGACGACTCAAATAGAATCATCCATCATGTTGTATTTAATAATAATAAATCTTATAAACTGGTTAATTATAGAGATAGGAAAAATTCAGACACCTCTTTAATTGATCCTACAACTGACGTGGAATTAAACCTACGTTGGTTTGGGACCACTGGGTTTTCTTCGCCGTTTGGTTCCAATAATATTAAATTATTGGTTTTAGATAAAGATATGCCCTCATATATCAACACGCCTGATATTAATGAATTTAAAAGAAAATATGCTTCAACATCTCATTCAATGAGACCATTAGGCTATCTACCTGTTTGGGCAAGATATTCAGATGATAAAGCTACGGTAATTCCAAGAAAAAGAATCTTAAGATTGGCTGACTTGGATATTAATGAAACAATACCCATCCAAGATAATGGCATCAATCATGTTCCATGGGAAACTCAAGTATTGGCTTGCATGGCAATGCTACTACATGATTATGAATCAAGAAAGGATAAAAGGCATGGTAACGGTAATTCTTCTTCATTAGCCAGTTCTAATACCGAATAAGACTCTTATTATTAATTATTCAATCGTTTAACATACAATTTTTTAACTTTTTTTTATTTGTCATTCATGGAATATTCTCCGCATTAACCCATTCGCATTGAAAGTACAAACTTTTCCTCTTTTTTACCTTCATTTATACTTGATGTTTATAATTTTTGATATTTAATTAATTAATATTTCAGTTTTGTAAATATTTTCTCTGAGCAGTGGTCGAACTGTTCAAAATATTGTTGCTCATAGTTTAAATCTTAGTTAAGTAATCTGTTTGAATAATTATTATAGTATTAGTATAAAAAAATTCTCCTTCCTTCTTTCGAAAGGGAATATATAATATATACAGGATATACAGTGAACAGTTATAAACTTTTGGGATATTTTCGTGGTAATTTATACTTCAAAAAATGTACAGATCCACCATCAACGAATTGATGGTCTGATATTAAAATAGAACCTATCACATCCTAATACCTTCTTAATATCACTACTTGGGTATTTTTAGTAGTGAGGCCACGTATACTTAATGCATCTAGGATTATTTATTATATTAAGTTGTTATTAGTTGTTGTATAAAGCCACAATTACGACTAAATTCATACTTTATTAGCTGTTAACACAACCCCACGACTTATGACACATAATGCCACAGCTCTGACATTTTCTGATTTGTGTATCGGTAAGCTTTTCTAAAGTTTAAGCTGGTTCGTATTTTTTTAGTTTTTGGTGATAAGTGAGTCTTTTGCAAATAATACTAAAATTTTTAATAAAAAAACTGTCTTTTGTTAATTAAATAAAAAAATTATGTAATAAATAGATAATACAAAAATGTAAGATTGAAATTGAAAAAATCATGATATAGATATAAAAAGTGAATATATTAGCGAGAGTATTGGGTATAGAATATGATCTGGAAAATAATACATAGTTTATTAATAGAATGTTCTGGTGACATAAATTGTTGAAGTTCTTGTGATTGTTGTATCAACTTCAGCAACATTATCATACCCCACCAAATTGGAATAAATTTGTGCATTATTACCGGCACTACTTGTAATTGGCCATGAACCTGGTGCTATTGTACTCAATTGTTGGCCAAGAACAACATCCTGATCGACTGCAGTTAATTGTTGTTGTCCTGCAACATTTTGTTGATCGACAGCAGTCAATTGTGGTCCAGCAGTAACATATACTTGATCAACAGCTGTAACTGTAACAAGATCTGCTTGAGTGACAGAAATAAAAAAGAAACAAAAAATAACAATTGAAATGATAGTGGAATACATCGATTTATTTTTAATAGTATTTTGATGGTATCGAGAGAATAATGGAAACAATTTTAAAACTGAGAGAAAATTATATTAAAGAATGAAAATAGTTGGAAAATTTTAGCGCAATGCTGTGTTTCTTAATGCTTGTATAATTTATTCGTTTATTTGGTTGTATATATATATTTTTTCTTGGTTTCATAAAAGGGAAAAAAAGAAGAAGATATTTTGATTCACTAACTTAAGAAAGTTCATAATAGTCCTCGTTTTTATAATAATTTCTCTAGTATGAGTCAAATTTTGAGAGATAATTAACGACTTTCCACCCTTAATGAGACATTGATAATAAACAGTCGCAATGCAATACGTAATTGAATCATTTTACTCCGCCCCACCTAAGTGGCAATTAATTATCTATTTTAGGATTATTAATTGGTTCAGATGCTCATCCCTTTTCCATTTTTGAATCATTTCCTTCTTATTTTATTTCATCCTTGTTTTAGCACATACTTTTTCAATTCAAAACTATAGGAAAGAATACACCGAATACTGAATACTATTTCAACTGAAGAATTCTATCTATTTACCGTTAAGTAAATGCTGTGTCTATATTTTATGTAAATATAGTTTGTTAACTATGCTATGTGCTAATCTATGTAAATATTATCATTTTCTGACATAACTGTATACAGCCGCGTTACTCAGCAAGCTGCGCTCGGTGAAACACCGAAGACTACAGAAGACAAAAATACCGAATAATGATAAACACCAGCAACAATGCCAGTATTGACTTAAACACAAACGAACAAACAACCAAACTCAGCCTTCCATAAAGATATGCAACTATTACTAGTATATTATATGCTAGCGATTTCTTTTTTGCCTATTATTATTATTGTTATTATTGTTATTATTATTATGCATCTCCCTCTCATGATGGTGGTGCTGTCCGTAGTTTAAATTATACCATTTAATCATATTTTTAGGAGGCTCACCAAAAACCATGTAATATTCACAGAACATACACATTGGTGCTTGGGTGTCATCCATAAGAACTGAAAAGTTAGGTTTCCTACTTTTTGAATTGGTAGCGCTTGGTGGATAACAATTAGAATATTCGTAATTATGACAGTTTGAGTTCTTGTATTTCGAAAGTTGATGGTTATGCAAATAGTTATGAGGGGCATCTATTCCTTCTCCTAAGAACTCCAGTTGGGGTTTAAGTCTATCGGCATTACTCCCGTCACTATGATTAAATGATAGTTCATGCCCGTGAGGGCGGAGATGTTCTCGTAGATGGGAGTTATTATGCTCGTGCAGGTGAATATCATCAATACCTTCCGCCAATCGTTGACTCAACATTTCGAAGTTTCGACTATTTTCTATCTCTAATTCTCTTAACTTCTCATCTAAAGGATCTCTAGCAGACGAGTCTTCATTGCTAGTATGATCTTGATTTTCACTTTCTTCCGTAATATTTAGTTCGTCACCATTTATAACTGCATGTAACCTTCGATGTGAACCTTCTTGAAAACCATTCGGCAGAACACTTTCCAACATTTGTGATATTCTTTCACTTATTTCATTTGGTGAGTTGGCCATGAGTTGAGATCCATAATCAAAAACAATTTCTGCTTCATCTGAATCCAAATGCAATTCTGGGTCGTCATGCGAATTTGCATTTATCTCGAATTCGATATCTTGCCCATTAAATGATGCCGCGGAGTTATTATGATGCACAATCTTGGAAACTTTTTTAGTATTTTTCAGTTTATTGTTTACTTCTTCAACAGGATTCACTCCCGAGTATAATAATTTCATCGTTTTTTCAGATATATTTGTATCATTTTGGAGATGATCTGTTAAAATTTTCGATAGAGCTTTTACACCTTCTTGAACCATAATATTTAATGGTATTTGACCATCTGATGTTACAACTTCAACCGAAGTGCCATTATACTTAACTTCATTATTTGATTTATCTTCTTTGACATTATTTTTATTTATAGCTTCTTTTGCCATTTTATTTATATTTTATTATTTCTTTTCCCTATAGAATTGAAATAAATTATCTCAATTTATATCAATATGACAATTTATCAATTCAAATTGGCTCAATATTAGTTATCTGGGGTACTACGCTCTTTATTCTATTACAGTTCTATTTTTTTATTTTATTTCTGGATTACTCAAAATTGATGAGTGGTTAATTTATGTGTTAATTTCAAGCTCAAAAATTAAACTAAAGTCACGTGCGAAGATTAATAGCATAAAGTAGTTGATATTATCAACAATATCATATGATTCATATTAAAATGTTTAAAAATTTTGACCTTTTTTTAAATTATAAATAAATAGAATAGTATATGATACAGAAAAAAATAATGTCTAATTTATATAAGGATTATTATACAAATTCAAATGCTAAGGGGATTGGGAAAAAATTTTGGTGTGAAGTAAATTGAGAAATGAAGTAAGAAGAAAAAAAATATCGAATGTCTTGTAAGTTATGTGTAAACAACTTCACCATCCTTACTAACTGAAACGCCAAATTCTAAATCATCATCAGTTGTCATATCCCAAGTTTTGTAGAGCATCATTAGAGTGAAAATATTGCAAATACTACCGAAGAATAACCCGTCTAAATAATGAGTAACCCCCTCGCAAACCTCAACAGAAAATCTATACACAACAACTTGACCAATGGTAAAAAATGCTACACCCAAGAAGATGGCACCGGTAACCCATAAATTTCTAACCACGTAGATGGAGACTAATACTTGGCAAACAGTATAGGTGAATAGAATAACCAAGTTTAATACATAAACAACAGCAAAGAATGCTGTGGTGTCTGTGTTAGGAATACGTCCTTGTTCAATCCAATTTTTGAAGGTTAATATAGCAGCCAGGAAATTTGCAATAAACCCTAAAACAGAAAATCCACGAACCAGAGTCATCGATTTAGTCGTACCGTCTTCCCAAAGATTAAAACCCAAAAACCCAATAATTAATAGGGACCAACAAGCAGCACCCGCGAGACCAATCTGTATAGCTACAAAGTAAGGATATGAAGCTGAACCAGGTGGAGAAACACCACAGTTTACAACTAATGTGAACATGATAGTCATAAACATTGTTTCGAAAAAATATAAATATTCTGACCTACCAATGGCTGTGAACTTTTGTTTAATATTATATAGGATGATCAGTATGACACCTAAGGCACCGATATTAATGAATGCATTACCAACTTGAAAAATAATTGTGTTTGATAATTCAATTGATCTTGCGTAACAACGTGGTAATATACCCACATTTAAACTCTTTATATCAAAATTATCAACTATTGTTGAATTTGTAGCCACTAGATGCTTGGTTGATTTGATTACTGAACACAAAGGAAGGGGTACTCTTGAGCACAGGGTTGCAAAATTACTTACTCCCATAATGATTTAACAATGATCTAATTATTGTGTTAATGTTTGCAATTAAAAGTTAGAACAGTTGATATTCTGATATAGTGAATTATATTGATTTCCGTGGCAGGAGTAAAAGCCTTTTCTCTCACAGCTACTACTATAATAAAAGACGCTAGGAAGTAGCTGTTTCTAATTTCTCTTTCTTTTGAGTGATAATCTGAAGCAAAATTAAAAGTATTACCAATTACTCTTGGTTAAAGTTAAGCTTGACTGATCAAAAGAGTGGTTTTAATGTATATGTCCTATTACATATCTAAAAATAAACTAATCCAAATTCTTAAGCGACACCAAATTTTATTTCAATTAATTGGACCATTCTGTTACACTCTCAAAACGTCTTGATCAGGAATGCGGTTTTTCGTGATTCCTGGCCATAACATTTCCCTACTCGGAAAGGCACACGTGGGGAAATGGTTAAGACGTGAAGAAAAAAAATACATAAAATACAAGAAATGCTCCAGAAAAGTTACTTACAGTATAGAATATTTCGGATGTGGATGTAAATGTTAATAAAATATTCCATACCATGTAAAAATTTAAAAAAATTATCATGGCCTAGCAAATTAGTGAAGACTCATCTTGAATATGGAATTTTTATTCTATTTGGCTGTACTTTTTGTTCTTTCTATTTTCTTTAACATTCCAAATTAAGGTTCTATAATTTCCGAAAATAAACAATCGCAATCACGAAATTACGGAATAATCAAGACTGTTTACATCCAGACATTTGTACCGGTTGAATTTTTAGTGCCGAAGAAAAAATGAAAAATTGGAAAAAAATATTGAGATAATGAAAAACTCGGAAATGAAAGCAAGAGTTTATTTCTTCCAAATGAAAGTTTCAGGACGCAAGACGTATTGTGTTCTCCATGAAATTTCAACAGAAGCTTCTTACCAAGATGAGCTGGCTAGTGGTAAACTGATGCTAGCTCAGAGGGAACCATTCTTGTGTTAGGCAGGCTATGGAAGAACACTCGTTCTAGTGTTGTGGGAAAGTTGTATTCCAGGAGGAGGACCAATACGGCCTAATCTCGAAATTGTCCGATCCAGCTCAGTAATAGCTACTGGCCATAGTCGGGGAAAAAAAGACTATATGAGTATATACTTAAAAGTGGGCTAAATATTCGTACTACTATCAGCGAAAGCAAACACCTAAGAACAACAGATCACAATGGGTATGTTACTAGTGAAATAAATGAAGAGATAAATGATAAGGAATTTCAACTGGGAAGTTTGATGCCAAGAAGCAATGAAATATAATGGATATTAAAATATTCGTGTAAATACCAATATGAAATGAAGTTAAAATTTTCTATACACTCCATGGGATAATAAATGAATGCTCAATCAATTTTACAGTTACATATACTTCCAGTTGAATCGAATAGTGGATCTAAAAAAGAACATCATTACTAACTAATTATTTGTTTAATATGGATGATGACGCTATATCATAATCGATATGAACTTTTAAAATTTTCAAACAGTTAACGTTCCAAAGACCAGAAAGACTTACTGTAAGGGTAAAAACTGTCGTAAACACACCCAACATAAGGTTACTCAATACAAGGCTGGTAAGGCTTCCTTGTTCGCCCAAGGTAAGAGACGTTATGACCGTAAACAATCTGGTTTCGGTGGTCAAACTAAGCCTGTTTTCCACAAGAAAGCTAAGACTACCAAGAAGGTCGTTTTAAGATTAGAATGTGTTGCTTGTAAGACCAAGGCCCAATTAACCTTGAAGAGATGTAAGCATTTCGAATTAGGTGGTGAAAAGAAGCAAAAGGGTGCTGCTTTACAATTTTAAGCTTAATAAAAAGTTATGTGGATCTTTATTATATAAATTACTTTTCTATACTCTACCTTTTATTAATTTAAAATCATTCTGAATCAACGTTTCATAATTTATTTCTCTTTTTTCTTTTTAATTTAAATCTTTTGAATTGTAGAGATGTGTTACGCACTTCAAAATTTCAACCTAGTCGTAGTCTCAATAGTTTCAGTAACAAAATTTAATCTGACAAGTCAAGTAGTACAAACGTGATTATATAAAAGATAAAAATGTAGATACAGCTGATTCCCGACATCTCAAATCTTAAAATGATCAATGTAAGGCGCCCAGCAACGTTCTATTTAATCTACGCTTTATCAATACTTAATAATGACAAACACATTGAAAATTAGTATTTACCTTAGATACCATAAGAATTGGTTCTAATTAAAATATAGTACTGAATTCAGCGATAAAATTGATGTTAGTCTTTTTGAAAAATACTTAAAATTGGGACAATCTTAAAGTAATATTCGAGCTCAATTGATCTCGCTTTTATAGTAAAAATTTTATTTTTTATTTCATCGGGGTTCGACTGTTTTTTTTCCGTGTGGTGGTGTTTTGGAAGTTGATAATTTCCATGTATATTATTTTAGTTAGGGTCTGAAATATAAAATATTTTTACCTAATATGGAAATATGTACGTAATCTTGTAATAATAGATGAGTTAGAAAAAAGATGACGAATATAAGAGAGCTAATAAATACGAGAAAGTTAATAAATATATAGTTAATACATATTTTAGATACTTATCGGCTGTGTATGTGCATGCATATGTATGTATATGTAGAAGTTATTTTAAAACAAGTTAATTAATGAGATCATGAGAGACAAAAGCTCAGTGTGTACCATAAGTGGAAATAAAAATTGATATTAGGTACGTTATCAACAAAATAAAATATAATGGAAATAATATTATATTTTTTTAATACAAAAAAATCAAATTTTTAGTACATAAAAAAAGGAATACTAAAAAAATCAAATTTTTAGTACATAAAAAAAGGAATACCAAAAATTATCAAAGCAGTTTCTTTTCACCTAAATTGATTGGAAGTTCTCTACGTGGAGGATACTTTTGATACAAGGCATAACATCCCCAAGCGACTGTTGTGACACAGGCAAAGATAACGGATCTGAATGGTTCGCGAACATCTAAGAAAGGATAAGGGTTCTTTTGGCCTGCTTCAAAGTCGATTATGAATGCTAACCATCTGTTGTAAGCGATTCCCAAAGTAGTGACAACGACCAACGCCACTGAATTTGAAAGGATAAACTTATTGTCTGATCCTGATAAATAGTGATCAGCAAACAAAGCTATAAAGGGGAATAAATGGATTGCCACATCTACGAGAACTGGGATTGGGTAATGGTCAACTTCATCTGCACCTTGCATGATTAAGTTTATGAAAAATAATCTCAATGGCCAATATACTAATGGAACGATCGTTTCTAAAACCAAAGCTAAAGGTAATAGCAAATGTCTTGAGACAAAATTTGCTCTCTTTTTACCATCACAGGGATACCCAATCTTGTAATCTTTATGTTGTCTTCTTTGGATAAAATAGTTGCAAATACCAGCAATGTTACTCAGAATTGTTGCTATTACTGAGATATTTGTTAAGAATTGTTTGTCACCAGCCTTTGCTAATGTTGGTGGTAGGGGTAATGCACTTGCTCTATTAAGGCCGTAACTTGCAGAAATCAAAGAAATAACGTTGATAATTAATGAAGTGGTTGTCTGTGGCAACACTAGAGTTGATGCATCATCTGCTGTTAATTTCATTTTTAATGTGATTTGATTTGATATGATACTATTTGATTTAGCGCTTGAGTTCTTCGTGAGTTTGAACTTACGTTTTTATGAAATTTGATCTGATATTTTTTTTCAAATAAATGTGACGTCTTCACACTTCGGAAATAATAATTTTTGTAGTGCTTAAATAAAAATATCTAACCAACAAACTAATACGATATATCTCTAGTAGAAAAAACTCCTTCTAGTAAACCTGGATCACAAGATAATTTTTCAAATCTAAGCAAGATCTAGTAATATCTTCTATATAATTTCAAACCTTGTATATTAATTTCTTCTCACAGGGATCCCGCGGAACACGCACCGCAGGCCATCCCTGTGGATACACAACCTTACCTAATAATACTACAGCCATTGGAGCTTCGTGAATGCGGGTTTAACACAAACTCCGAAGGGTTTGACAATTACGAAAGACCCGGCAGAGATTCTGAACAGAGGAGGGGTTCTGTACAGGGGGTACTGTGACCCGATTTGGACATATCCCAGAAAATACCGTAGGGAGACGAGACCCATTCACAAATTGCAAGATGTTCCGGTTAATCCACATGTGATCCAATATAATACACTTTAGAATATAGGACAAGTTTATCCGAAAGAGAAGCTTGCAACTGTCTATGACCTTAAGGGGGTTATAGCTCCTGACTTACGTAAAACTTAGTCACGTGTATGATGATTATTGTAAATTACTAGGACCAGTAACTGCGGCATTAGATGGATAAAAAAAAAGTGGTATAAAAAGTTCAGCATCATGAATTGGAAATCGGTGTTTGATAATTCTAAGAGAGAAGATCGTTTTGAAAATCTACAGAATATTTTAAGCGATGCTTTACCTGCATGCTGGGTTAATTGCCTACCATACTGAGTTTTTCTCTCCTGGCACTCAACTACAGGAAATTTATATTAGGAAAGAGCTTCTGGATATTTCACAATTAACTTGTTCTATTTATATATCGAACCAGCAACTGCCCGTTAATGCTGGTTCATTGAACTATAAATAAATATTATCATTAAAACTAAAAGAAATAGTGCGGCATTAGGAACAACTTACCGACCGATAAAAAAGAATAATTTTACAATGGCTATTTTTAATAACCCGAATGCGGCTCACAGGAGTTTAGACACAATTACTTGCTAAAAGATACAATTAGATTTTTATACATATGTATATATGAAATGTTTCTCAATGATATGCTTAATCTGATAACTTAATAGGTACTTTGTCCCATTCAAACTTCCCAAAGGAGGATATAATTACCTAGAGCCCAAAACAGAATCTGAGATAATTTCCGTTTCAGGTATTCCGAGAAATTAACTTTATGCCGCCCTTTATTGATTTTACTGGTTTCGGACCATATAAGTACTGATTTGCAGTTTCGGGGTCTTGGCGTTTCTATATATTGAAGAATCTGGACATGCCCTCTTAATCTGGAAAAGATACGAGAAGTAGAATATTAGAAAAGATCCTTTCAAGTAATTTAATAAAACAATGGTTCAATTATTTTCTATTTTTAACTTGTCTTGGAATTTAAAACGAGAGAATGATAGAGATCCCTGATAAACTTGTAAAAAGTTTAATCTATTCAGATATTGTTCATTCTCAACAACCCCTCCTTCTGTAGATTGTGAAGCTTTTAGGTTTTTTTCAGATAACACTTAAAACCAATTACATTAATCTCATGAACCTTAATTGGATATTGTTTCTATTTTTTCCATTGCCAATACTCTGATAGGGTCTATGTTCCAAAAAACCTAGATATTTAGGTAAAAAAAAATGGTATTCCACTTAAAGAAGTGCTTATTAGGGTGATTGCTATTATGAATTATTACAAAGTTTTTAACAAAAAATACACACACAACAAAACTCAGATAGTGATAAACACTATTATTTTCTGTAAATGTATTAAGTTTACATTACATTGCTCAACAACCAAACACTAATTTCAAATTACCTGTAAGGTTTTCCTATAATTGCTGCTATTTTTTACTTAGCTTTTAAGTTCTTAGAGATCTCATCAAGACTGTTTTTTTTACTACTATGACAATAACTTCTGGTCTAAATGCCTATTTTTACAGGTATAGTTTGTTTATACAAATGAAAGTAGAATAAACATGCGCTCTAAGTAAGTGTAAAGAAAACACGAAACTAAATATATGAATATTCAAGATTGACAAGGGGCCCTCTTTACTCATCTAATTTCTTATTTAAACGACCTAGTTTACCTTAAAAGAAACAGTTTTTTTTGTTCACCTCTCCTTTCTTATTATTTTCTATTTTTATTATATGTTTAACACAACATTAAACCTAATTATATCAATAATTTGAAAAAAAAGTTGAACAACCTCGTCCTGTATCTTCAAAAGAAAAGAATATATTAGACACAATGAAGTTACAAATTACTTTAACAAGTGTATTGCTAACTTCTACTGTTTTAGCTTCACCAATCCAAAATAAAAGAGATATTAGTAACATATTGGATGCTGCTTCTCAAAAGCAATTCACCATTGCCTCACAAGTATACAGTACCCAAAATTCATTCTTACCAGAAACTTCAGATTCAATTATAGATGTTGATGCCGCTGCTAGTGCTTTTTATCGCAATAAAGAAACTTCGGATTCAATTATAGATGTTGATGCCGCTGCTAGTGCTTTTTATCGCAATCAAGAAACTTCAGATTCAATTATAGATGTTGATGCCGCTGCTAGTGCTTTTCTTCACAACGAAGCAACTAGATCAAAAAATGATGCCGGGGCAAGAAAATTAAGCTTCTTTCCATCTTCAGTGAGTCATTCGTCCGCTTCTGCAGCTACAACTAATGATATAATATCTAACAATAAAAATCCCTACCCATCCGTAAATGGTGCCACTCCAATTGCAAATGATACGGCTGTCTCTACGCCAATTTTGAATAATATAACCTCCTCTTATGAACCAGAAGTAACTAGCAATGCCCCAATTATAAATTATATTTCTAGTGACAAGCCCTCTTTGGAGAACAGTAAGACCACTTCTACAGCAACTTTCACTAGGTCTTCTGTAAACGATATTACAACAACTTTAAATACAACTCTAAGCAGCATCGAAAAGCTTCCAAGTATTTCAACTCCAGTTACAAGTGATATTACTAACACTATTACAAGTGAAACGGTATTTCCTACAAGTAATACTATTACAGTTGCAAATACCACAACTGCTACATTCAGAAGCGAAATGGAACCTTCTGCAGGCAGTGCTGCTATTGTCTCAAATGACAGTACCAATAACTCTAACATTATGCCACTATATTCTGCAAGCAGCATTATTTCCAGTACCAATGATTCTACTACTGATGTTGCAAGCAAAACTGAGTCCCCTATGAGTAATATTTCACCAGTTACAAATACTACTTATTCTGCTCCTTCAAGTCCAGCTGAATCTTCCACAAGTAGTACGCCTCTAGTCTCAGGCTACATTTCTAATAGCACCTCATCTACTCCAGTGTACACCTCAAGTAGCATTGTTCCAAGTACAAATTACACTTATTCTGATTCTTCAAGTCAAGCGGAATCTTCCACAAGCAGTACGCCTCTAGTCTCAGGCTACGTTTCTAATAGCACCTCATCTACTCCAGTGTACACCTCAAGTAGCATTGTTCCAAGTACAAATTACACTTATTCTGATTCTTCAAGTCAAGCGGAATCTTCCACAAGCAGTACGCCTCTAGTCTCAGGATACGTTTCTAATAGCACCTCATCTACTCCAGTGTACACCTCAAGTAGCATTGTTCCAAGTATAAATTACACTTATTCTGATTCTTCAAGTCAAGCCGAATCTTTCACAAGTAGTTCACCTCTCATTTCAAGTTACTTTACCAACGATACTATAACTAATGCAGAATCATCATCATTCAGCACAACTCCAGTTGCAAATTACACTATTAGTGATACTAATAGTCGAATGGTACTTCCTATAGACAGTATTATCCCAGTCACAAACACTCCTTCAAAAGTTACCACTAGTCAAGTAGAATCAGTTTTAAGTACCAGTCTAATTTCAAGCAATATTAATAATAGCACCACAACTATAACAGAATTTATCACACACAGAATCACGCCTGTGACAAGTGGCAGTGCTAGCGTTACTGGTGACGCCACAAGTGAGACAGAATTTGCTACAAGCAGTGCTACTTTAAATACAACCGATGCTATTAACAGTGATACCTATCAAACAGAATTGCCCACAAATAATACTACCCTAGTAACAAGTGAAAATTTTAATAATGTCACGACCAAACCGGTATCTTCTCTCCCATCTATGATTGATACTACTACCAGTACTAGAAGTGAATCTGAATTATTCACAAGCAACACTACCTCAGTTATAATCAACAACACTACCAGCACCGCAACCACATCAGCTTCATCCACTAACAGACCAGAATTCTCCACAAGTAGTACTACCATAGTTACAAACAATACTGTTACTAGTACCACAAACGAACCAGAATCATCTAAAAGTGGCATTATCTCAGTTACTAGTAACACTATTAACAATACTACAGACGACTTAGATTCACCCACAAGCAATATTACTACTATTATCACAAACAATTCAGAATCATCCACAAGCAATACAGAATCATCTACAAGCAATTCAGAATCATCCACAAGCAATTCAGAATTATCTACAAGTAGCATTACCTCAATTACAAGCAACATTACTATAAGTCCCACAAATAGTAGTACCTCAGCCATAAGTGAAACTTCTACTAGTATCGCAACTACAACAACATCATCTTCTACAATTAGTACTACCCCAGTTACAAGCAATACCGCTACTAATACCACAAATAAATCAAAATCATCTACAATTAACACTACTACCAGGACCATCAGTACCACAAGCGATTCAGAATCATCCACAGGTAACACTATTACTAGTACCATTGGTACCACAAGCAATTCAGAATTAACTCCAATAAACCCTTCCAATAATATTACAACCACAACCACATCCACAAGCAACTCAGAATCATCCACCAGCAATACCAACTCAGTTACAAGCGAATTAGAATCTTCTACAAGCCGTACTACTACTAGTATCATAAGCGCTTCAGAATCATCCACAAGCAGCACTGCCATCAGTATCATCGGTACCGTAAGTAATTCAGAATCATCCTCAAGCGACACTACCACTAGTACCGCAACCACATTGGCTTCTTTCACCACTAGTACCGCAACCACATTGGCTTCTTTCACCACTAGTACCGCAACCACATTGGCTTCTTCCACAACTAGTACCGCAACCACAGTAGCTTCTACCACAACTAGTACCGCAACCACAGTAGCTTCTACCACAACTAGTAATGCCACAGTTACAAACAACACTGCTACTAGTATCGTAACCACAACAGCATCATCTTCCACAAGTATTAATGCTCCCGTCACAAACGATATTACCAACAACATAACTACTAAAACAGAATCATCCATAAGTGAAATTACTTTAGTGGCAAGTGACGTTACTAACACTGTTATAATTAAAACAGAATCCTCCACAGATAGCATTTATCTAGTGTTAAGCGACACTACTGACACTATCAAAACTGAAACGGAATATCCTACAAGAATTACTTCTCTAACTCCAAGCAACATTATTGGTACCACAATAACTGAAATAGAATCTACTACAAGCAAAACTATTGTAGTTGAAAGTTACACTACAGGTGTTACTATAACAGAAACAGCAGCTGCTACAAGCAGAGTTATTTTAGTTGAAAGTTACACCACAGGTATCACTATTACTATAACAGAGGCACCTACAGCAAGTATTACGGCAGAAGAGACTAACACAATTAATTTGACAGAACCTAATGGCACAATTATACCAATAACATCCGTTGGAAAGAATGCAACTGAAGGCAGTCCAAAAATAAAAGTTATTATTGCAGGTGGCAATGTTGAAACAAAAAACGATACTGATTTGGAATATGTATTATTATTCAACAAGACAAAACCTTTAGATACAAATGAATTATATGCTTTAGCTCAATATGCAAATAATACATTACTAGATGATAATTATAAAGGTGTTGTAGTTGTTGCTAATGAAGCTGCTATTGAATCTTTAGGTTTTTTCTCTAATGTACTATTAAACCCAGAATCATTGAACAAAACATTTGTCATTTCATCGAATTCAAACAATGGTATTATTGTCGCTAATAACACAGAAACTAAGAATCGTGGTGTTCTAGTCTCCAACAATAATTTACTATATCCAGGTATCTACTCTCCCTCAATGTCTTCAGGGAATGGTGCTTCTAATACCAATAACGCAATTCCAGTCGGTGCTGTTAACAAACAAAACGAACCATTTTGGTTTTTCCCTGATAATATACCAACTATATTAAGTCCAAATTCCACAATTAGAACAACTTTTAGCAATTTCACAAACACAAGTGCATTAGATAATTCTCAAGCTCCAATTGTTCCAATTATTGATGAAGATGGATTAACACAATCTCTATTATACGCTATAGCAAATGCATCTAATGGACTGATTATTTCTTCCTCAAATGCTGACAACAGTACTGCTCTAAATTGGAGTACAGTCGCTGTTCCAGTAGTTTTTACAAAAAATACAGATAATTTTGCATACATTGGAAAGCAAGATGTTCCCAAGGGTGCAATTGCCGGTGGATATCTCACTCCAATTAAAGCTCAAGTTTTGTTAAATATCGCCCTAGCAAACGGTGTTAACTCTACTGAAAGTTTAAACCAAATATTCTCTGAATAAGAAGCCAATAATAATTCATAATGCCTACGATTCTCATCTTTTAATTTAATAAATTTTTATACGTAAATAGATATTCCTTATAGTTCGTAATTTAATTTTTAATTCCAATTTCACTTCATTAAATTCAATTGCATAATCTTGTCTTATACCTTAAATGAACAAACATAAGACGTATTAGACTTTAATTTAAATGAACAAACATGAGACGTATTAGACTTTAATTTAAATGATTCATGACCCTGAAGAACTATTTAAAATTAGTGTTTACTTTACAAGAGAGCCTATCCATTATCTGAGCTACTTCTGTATTTTTAGGGATACGTTATTCTTCCATTACGTACTGTCCCTTAAAAAAACTGTGTATAGTTTCCAAGGGAAATTTACGCTCGGAGTTTTAGTTACCGTAGCCCTCATCATCACCGATAATGCAATTGAAAAGGGAAAAAGTGAAAATTGATAAGATTTTCGATAAGAAAATAGCGATTGAAAAAATCGCGATAACAGATTGATTAACATGATAAGAACAAGAAAAATAAAATTAATACACCTTATAGGAATATCCATCTTAGAAGATAACACAAACTTAACTTTTTAGTTAATAAAAAGTGCAAATAACAACTTTTCATTATCTAGTAGATTCTTGAACTTTTGATAAAGGATCTTGATAGTGAGTCTAGAACAGTTAAATGTAGCCAATAGGATTAGACCTAGAATTTTCCCGGTGCCGGCAGTAATACGTCAAGAGGTATGGCACATGAGAATCTTGGTAACTACTAGTAGCATTAAGATGCAACGGATCTCCTTGTTATATGCGGCAGACAAGTTTTATAATCATCCATGATTAGCTAAGGTCCCACAAGACAAATAATGCCAAATTCTCTAATCTGATTTCCTTTTAACAGTTTAGTAAAAAAAAAAATAACTGTTATATAAACCCAATGGTCTTTGATCCAACTACTGCGGTTAGAAAATTAATTGTGATAATTTCATAACCTAGTCATTGAAAGATAGTAACAAAATTAGATTTCATTAAAGTCATTAATTGTCTTAATCAAGTATTTCTAAAACTTAATAGACCTTTATAATTTACATCCGATGTCTTATAATTTTACACAACAGCCTACAACCATTGGAACAGGGGGTGACTCCCTAACTACAGATCTTAACACCCCGTACCAATTGGCAAATATGCTATGGCTAGGTGTTGGTGCAGCTGGTGTTTGGTTAATGGTACCCGGTATTGGTTTCTTCTATTCAGGACTTTCAAGAAAAAAGCATGCATTATCCCTTCTATGGGCTTCTCTAATGGCAGTTTCTGTTGTTATTTTCCAATGGTTTTTCTGGGGCTATTCACTTGCATTTTCTCATAATACTAAAGGCCACGGATTCATTGGCTCATTACAGTTTATTGGGTTCAGAAATGTATTAGGGGCGCCCTCATCAGTTAGCTCCGTACCAGACATTGTATTTGCTGTGTTCCAAGGGATGTTTGCAGCTGTTACAGGTGCATTGCTGTTGGGTGGTGCCTTTGAAAGAGCAAGATTTCTTCCTATGATGATATTTATATTCATCTGGATTACCGTAGTATACTGTCCAATTGCTTGTTGGACTTGGAATGCAGATGGTTGGCTAGCAGTGCTAGGTTCACTAGATTATGCAGGAGGTGGACCTGTACATATTGCATCAGGTCATGGCGCACTAATCTACGCTTTGATTCTAGGTAAAAGAAATGATCCTTTAACTGGGTCAGGGCTTCCAAAATATAAACCACATTCTATGACATCAGTGGTTTTAGGAACAATATTTTTATGGTTTGGCTGGCAATTTTTCAATCCAGGTTCTGCAGGTAATGCCTCCATTAGAGCTTGGTATTCTGCTATGTCAACAAATTTAGCTGCTGCATGTGGTGGTTTAACTTGGATGGTTATTGATTATTTTAGATCAGGAGGTAAATGGACAACCGTAGGGTTATGCTCCGGAATTCTAGCAGGATTAGTTGGGATTACTCCAGCTGCTGGGTTTGTACCATTATGGGCATCAGTTATCATCGGTATTATAACAGCCATTGGATGCAACCTAGCAGTGGATCTTAAATTACTTCTTAGAATTGATGATGGGCTGGATGTTTGGGCACTTCATGGTGTTGGTGGATGTATTGGATCTGTCTTCACTGGTATATTTGCTGCTGATTATATCAATGCTACTGCAGGTGAATATATATCTCCTATAAAAGGTGGTTGGATTAACCATCACTGGAAACAAGTTGGGTATCAATTGGCAGCGATTTGTTCTACTATTATATGGACAGTAGTTTGTACAGGGATAATTCTTCTATTAATGAATCAAATACCTCATTTAAGGTTAAGATTAAGGCCTGAGGATGAAGAATTAGGTACCGATGAAGTAGAAATTGGTGAATTTACTTATGAAGAGCGTGTAATTTACACACCAACATCTCATAGTCCTGAATCCCCCTCTGATAGCGATTCTGGAATTGTAAAAACTGAAATACAGGATAATGAATCAGATATGGTGAGTCAGGAATCTACTAATGATGAAGAAACACACAATGCTGATTCCGAAGAGGAAACTGCCATGTCACATACATCTTCTCATCCTATGGAAGTTTAATCACATTTTTTCTTACAGCATTTTCATATTACATTGTATTATCATCATATTTTTTTGCTCTCTTTCTCAATCTTTAGCTTTATGTATGCAAAGTTATAAAATCTTTAAGCTCTTTATAACAGAAATTACTATTCAAAAATAAATATACTTTCAAAATACTACAATAAGAGATTAAAATCTTTTAAAATTTCTTTACATTAAATAGTTTTTTTTTGTGAAATCTTTTATTATTATTGTAGTAAGGTCAGTACCAAGCTGGATGAATATTATATAATGGTGATTCTTAAGGTATAGGAAAAGTGTGCTAAAAAAAGAAAAATTGCTGGAATAGTATATTGATCCTTAGATATTAGACAAACCTCTTATCTAACATGTGCCTTTGTTTTAGGAGTTAATTTCCCGCAATTTAGATTTTCAGGACTAAGTTGTTAATTTTTTACGTTGATAAATGATTGGATAAGATGTTATCTATCTACACACAATTGTAATATTGAAATCATAGACAAAGAGAAAAACTTTCTTTTGCATAATAGTTTTTGAAGTATAATTTCGTATGAGGAAGAATAACATCCTTACAACAGGAAGCCACAGCGCAGGATCTCATTATGATAGGATATATCACCTAGTTTTATAACTTTGATCGAGTTGAATATAAATATATTTAAGTAATAACATCCTAAAGCTATATTTTCCGGTGTCATAATGATCAAAAATAGGATCGTTATTATTTCCTAGTTGTTCAAATAAGGCTAAATTTTATATTTGTTTTTAGTAATCCCATTCCGATACCCCTGTTAAGATTGAAAAAGATTTCAAGGGTGTTTATAAATTCCCTCTCCTTGAAAAAAAAAAAAAATAGGACATATATAAAACGCTTGAAATTCAGATTTCATCACATTTGTTACAGAAAGAAGAGAAGATCAAACAAACTAACAAGACTACACTATGAAACTAACACAATTAATTCCATTCTTATTAAGCTTTTTCCTATTAAGTACACAAACTTGTATGTATTATTATTGTTGATGTAAAGTGGCAACAAACAAACAAACAAACAAAAAAAAAAAATACAAAAATTTAACTAACAAACTTAATCTATTTATATAAAGACGCCACATCTTATATTTTAACATTTGATAATCATGGTCAAGATATAAGACCTCAATTTTTTAGCGATATTAAAGAACAAATTAAGAAGTTAGGAGGTCAAATCACACATGAATATACTTTGATTCAAGGCTTCACTATTGATTTACGACAAGAAGTTTTAACTCCATTGAAAATGAAACTTGCTGATATAGAAAAGACTTTGGGCTATAAAGTTTATTTGGAAAAGGATCCTGAAGTACATACCTTTGGCAATAACCATGAACATTAAAATGATGATATAATGAAATAATGAAATAACGGAATAATGAAAGTTTATAATTTTTATTTTTATTTTTTATTTTTTATTTTTTATTTTTTATTTTTTATTTCTTTTTTTTTTTAAAAACGTTGATACCTATATAACACTATACAATATGATGAGTTAAAAAAATGATGATGGATTAACGTTCTAGGTTGATGTTATCGCCGAATTTGACGTACAGATCTGTCTTTAAACCTTTTATTTTTGTATCTAGATCGGACAAGTTATTCTCCAAAGAATCTATGGATTCTTCGACTTGTGCCATATCCTTTTCTAACAAAGAAACGACTTTTTCTTGCTTTAACATTATGAATAATTCACCTATTTTATAATTGATTAATTCTTCTTCATCGACCAATTCTATTTCTAAAGAGACATCATCTAAATATTCCTTTTCTTGACGTTCTTTGGATAATTTTTTTTCCAAATTATCCTTACGCATGATCAACTTGGAAAATTCATTGATTTTTTGTTGATCCTCATAGGTGACTGTTACTGTATTTTTTTTACCCTCTGGTAATAATTCCATTTTTTTTGTATGGTCTATATTTTGCTGATGGATTTGGAGGTTTGAAGGTTTGAAGCCTATTTTTTTTTATTATTTTAATGAATGCTTTATTTTTTCTTTTTTTTTTTATTTTTTTTTTTCCTTTTTTAAAAAAATAGAAAATTTAAATAAAATAATACGCAACAGCAATATTGCGATGCGAAAGTATATATATATATATATATATAATAAACATTTAAATTATGTTATAAAATACATGCTAGCTAAAATTCTTTATTTGAAATGTTTCTTGAGGTATTGAAGAATTGTTCAATACCGTAACCTATTCTTTTTGAAGCTTCTATTAATTCATTTTCATCTTTGGAATATGCGATAGTCATTCTTAAGAAATCACAATGATTTTTGGAAAATTCCTTGGAAACACACATATTTGAGCCTAATACTAATTTGACACCGTTTTGTATTAAGATTTTATTTAAATGAGACAATAATGTGGGGATATCGTTATTGAATTCATCGATTAGTTTATTATTATAAGAGGAATTGATTTTTATACTGATAAACATCCCTGCTGAGGGCGGAGTTATGTAAAACATACCCAACTTGTATGCTGTTGTGTTTGTTAATGTATCTAGAGTAACGTTTCTTCTACTTGTATATTCTTGAGCCAAACGAACCAACCATTGGAACCAACCATTGTACATTTTATTCAATTCACCATGAGAAAGATCTGATGGGAGGGGGATATTGGGATGAGCAAGGGAGGTAGATGTGGAGCAATAGTTGTTCGGTATATGTTCAGACATTGCCTTTACAGTGGAATAGAATAGAGCTTGGGAGGCACCTGAAGGAGCCTTTGTAGTGATTTCAGAATAATCAAACAATTGCTTGATTATGAAATTGTTTGCGACTATGAAACTTAATCTTAACCCCGGGGCGAATAATTTAGAAAAAGTTTCTAATCTAATGACTCTACCATCTGTATCTAGCGTGATGAATGATTTAACCAAATGAGATTGGATGAACTCTTGAGTTGACATGCGAGAATGATAAGGATTGATGTTTTTGCCTTTGACATATGTTGGATATGACATATAACTATAGGGATCGTCTTCCACTATTAAGAAATTGTATTTTTGAGCCAGTTTATAAATCCGTGCTCTATTTTCCATTGAAATGGTCAAACCAGTCGGGTTTTGCCCTGTGGAGATTGTGTACAATATAGAGGGACGATTTAGATGCTTATAAGGGCCTGATTGCCAATTTTCTAGTAAATGTTGTAAATATGTTACATTAATGCCTTGGTTTGAAGGGTTTGAAGTGAAATTCAATTGTAAGGGGACACAAGAAGCACCCGTGGCGGTGATATTCGACAACACAGGGCTGAAGGTAAATTCCTCAACAAGAACTGTAGTTGTCTCATCAGTTAAGGTGTCAAACAATTTAAACATGGAATCACTAGAGCCGTTTGCTAGTAGTAGATCCCAGTTTTGATAGGGGGGATTGTTGCAATTAGCAACAATGAGTTTCAAAAAATCCAAGATCGGGGCCAACCCCTGTGTTTGAGAGTACTGGAACGAGATTGGGATGGGGAGTTCCCTTGGCAACTTATTATCGATGCGCGCATTTATGAACGGTGAAGTGGTATGGATACCTCTATTGATATTTAGTTCTATGGACCTTATGGGGAAGAATATTTCATTGGGCATACCGCCAGTGAGCTCAATGACTGGGACAGACTTGTCTGAGTTCGATGCCCTATCGTTTCTTTTGGCAGACAAATCTGCAGGGTCCCAAAAGGAGTAAAGTTTCCGGTTCTTGCATCTTTTGGAAAGAAAATGCGAATATTGCGATTGAAGTTTTTCTTCGGAGATGACGATCGGAGAAGGTGTGGGGTAAGACATGAGGAAAGGCAAAAGGGGGAGGGGAAGGAAAACAAACAAACAAACAGGCAAAGACAGTAAAGTTTAATTATAAGTTACGTAGAGTAATTGGAAAAAAAATTGAAGAATTGAATATATGTCAATACGTACATCCAGATGAGAATGGGGCAAAAGCAAAGTAGACAGAAAGAGAAACGCCGATAATCGTCGATTGTCGATAGCAAAATCAAAATAAAAAACCAAACAATAACAAAAAAAAACAAAAAAATATAAAAATACAATACAATAAAATAAATTTAGGCACGAAAGATGAAAATGAAATTAATTAGAAAGAGACTAAGAATTAAAAGACTTGTGATTAGTGGTACTGGAGGAGAAACGAACTTATGCTGGCATATGTGATGAAAGAACATTTATGATCTATAGTGATTTATATATAAAGAGGTTCTTATATATACATATATATGGGCAAGTGGATTACAAATGTATTATATAAATTATAAATAAGGGATCGGACAGTGCCAATCCGCATGCGAGTTTTCCAGGTGAGGCAATTGACCGAGACAAATTGTGACACTTTGACGACGGGAAATGTTTTGTGACGCTGGGACTTTGGGGAAAATAAGCATATGCATTGATGGTTTATATATGTGTGTATAGTTGTAGTTGTAGTTGTAGTTGTAGTTGGGTGTGCAATGGAGGCGCAAACTTGGTAGGCAAAAGCAATTTGCAAGCATGAATGCAATATTTCTAGTACTATATACACAATTGATATCGATGTGCTGTTATTTATTGCCACACGACGCAGACCCAACCCTAAACACAGCAAAACGCTGCCTGTGCCTAGCCCTCATTCCGCCTCACGTAACCCTAGCCCTTCCTAATTAGTAGAGCATGTGCAAAGGGTTAATTTAACTTTCCTCCTATATTTATTTATTCTTATTCCACAGGTAACCAAAATAATATGTAGCCTATTTTTTTTATAATACAAAGCTATGCAATTATATAGTATAAATTAGCATAAATTAGCATAAATTAGCATAAATTAGCATAAATTAGCATAAATTAGCATAAATTAGCATAAATTAGCATAAATTAGCATAAATTAGCATAAATTAGTATATATTAGCACAAGCCCGTGGGCTGTAAAATAAAGTGATTGCAATTTCCTTTTTCTCTTCACAAAGACACCCTGAGGGTTATCGTGTTGTACGCAGGCGAGTGTGGAGCACAGAGAAACGCGCGTAGATACGATTGCGATTTGCCCTAAACGGATTGTCCGAAGTGGGGAATGTGCGGCTGTTCTTGGACCATTTCGGCTGGCCGGGGAAAACGCCGGCGATGCTTTGACATTTGGAAAAAATAGAAATAAAGACTCCGGCACGTGGGGATGCACGTGGCCAGCGCCGTGCCTGGTGATGCCTGTTGTTGCTGTTGTTGCCGCTAGGGGTGTGGGTTTTGTATGCGGCTTGTGCCGTGGCCGGATCTCGTATCTGGAAGCCACCCCTAATCTGGCAGATCTGCGGCGCGTAGATTATGGCAATGGGGTCATGGAATATAGGGCAAAGAAGATAAGACCATATAGTTATAGTTATAGTTATAGTTACACTTATAGTTATAGTTATACTTATATATAAGATGCAGATGGAAATATCCGTATCTTATCAGGAGTATGTGTATAACCGTATCTTGAAAGACTCCAAGCAAATGCTCTCACAATCTCCTATCGCACAAACACATTATAGTTCTCGACTCAGTTGCCGCTCATCGGTGACTGCTGAGCCAGATAGCACGTATGCCGCTACACCACGTGACCGTGCTGCATATACTGCTAATACAAGAAACACAACAACACCTAGCTATTATGATCCACCTCCAAGTTATACCATGCTGGCAAACCAATATACCTCTGCACAAGAACAACAAGAAAGTGCACCTCGAAGAAAGTCAGGGGTGAAGTGGAAAAACTGGTTCAATTATTCGGGGTATACTGCCCTTTCCACAGGCCATCATAAACAAAGGAGGAGCTCACACTCGCAGTCGCAGTCGCAATCGAAATCGAAATCGAAATCGAGTTCGCTGAAGAAGGAATCTAAAGATACCCCTGCCACCAGAGAGGCCCAACTTAAGGAGTTGAAAGATTTACAACAGCTCAACGACCTGTGGCTGAAAGGAGGGTTCGAAAACCTGCATGAAGACATGTTTGACGACTCAAGTGACGAGGAATGATCAACCTACTAGTGGCACCATATATATTTGTACTTTACACACACATATATATATTTGTATTCTATGCATTTTTATTCAATCATCTAACGTTAGATCTATAATCTCTTTCGGTCGTGGCTTGGCTTCCGTGGTTGCAGCAGTCTCTTCTTCGCCACACAAATCAATCACTATTAAACCAGGGTCCGCCCGTGCATCCGCAGCTGTTTCTATACGAGCACCGCACGTGACTTGGTCGGCAAGTCGTCGTTGTGCTGCTTTGGCAGCCATCTCCCGTGGATCCCCTACATCTCTTGTTCTCCCACCAAGTTTCCTACCACGCCCACGCCCACGCCTCCGTGATGCTTGTGCTGTACCTTGTAGTACATTCCCATGAGCAATGGCACCACCAAGACGCTGGCCACTCCCTAAAAACGTATCATATAACCCTTGTTGTTCATTATACCATTGTTCGGCCATCAATTCATCCAATCTCTTATAAAACTTTCTATCATGTGGGCCAAACCAATTATGTGTTAATTCATGCAACAACGTCTCCAATACAGCCTCAGCACTTAAAAACCTCATCTCGTCACCTGCGTGTCGTAAGCGCAGCCTTACTTCTATCCCATGGCCCACATTCAACCCCAATAGCCGCCGATCTCCAGGGTAAAACTCCCTTAGCGTCCCTATATGTAGCCGCCGTTGTCTCATCAATAACGAAACTGCCCGTGCCACGTGACGCAGCATCGCCAGCGCCTCGTCGTGGCCCGGTCGGTTTAAAACCGCCACGTGATCGATGTGAGGGTTGTCCTTAGGGGTCTCCTTATTCTTACGCATCTTTAAAGATTAGTTCTCCTTAATAGCTTAGGTCCCTTTTAATTTCTTTTTTTATCTATCTTTTTTAGCATCCCTCCCCCACAATATCCCTTACGATCTATATTGCTTATTACCTTACTTTTTTTTCCTTCTTTTTTTACCTTCCTTCCTTTTTTTTTTATTTTAAGCTTTTCGTTCGTTTTATAGTTATTTGTATGTTCGTTTATATTTCATTTCTTCTTTCCCGCTATTTGTCGATCATTTTGTTTCTTTTTTTCCTTTTTCTTTTTTTTTTTCTTGTTTTTCTATTCTTTTTCTTTCATGTTTTTTCTTCTTTTCTTATTTCATTACTAATTTATTCATTCCTATTTCGCCTTTCCTAAAATTCCATGAAATTCTAAATCAAATTACCTAACAAACTTTAGCTAGATTGATTACTTTATTATCATATATATACATCTACATCTCCACCGGCAACATTCAATTATTTGCTATCCCGCTCATTTACTTATACATTCCCTTACTCATTTGCATTTTTTTCATTCACGTTTTTTTTTTTAATTCCTCATCCACACATTCATTTGTATATTAATATTCCTCTTTTAGCAATCTACCCTCCCCTCCCCTCCCAATGATGAAAGATACAAACTTATCTAAAACAAATTATACCCAACAGAGTAGAGACTCTATCAACAACTTGACAAAACCTACTTTATATTCCATTTACGATGACGATATCACAAAGACTGCGTCCAATGACCTGTACGACACAATCAACATGAAATCAAATAAAAATTCATTATTTGGCGATGCACCTTCATCTTCCTCCACATCTTTACTGATCAATTCCTCTTCGCATAACTTACACGCCTCCACAACAGATCAATTGTGGAACTCATTCTTAAAGCTACTCATACTCTCCATCTTTGGTATCCTTTACCATGAATTGTCCATCCAATTGTACGATAATCATGATTTGAAAAGTGGTCTCACTTCAAAACCTTTAAACTTGGGTGTTACCCTTGCACAATCACTAACTCTGGGGATTATCCCCAAGTGGGTCAGCTACGGGTTTGAAGGGATCTTTTTCGGTCTTTTAATACCTTGTATCGATACTCTATTCCATATCAAGATTAAAAAGCACACCTATTCAAACACTTCCATCTTAAAGAGTTGTAATGTTCTATTGGGGGTCACTTATGGGATCCGTAAATTAGAATGGTCCTCCTCTCTACAAGCATCAGGCGCATGGGCATTATTGAATATCATACTTTGGTTATTCTTTGATGGAACCATCTCCATGTTTTTATCATGTGGTGTCATAGGGATATGTTGTTCCACAGTGTGTTGGATTCTAATGGATTGGAAATCAGAATTCGGCCAATTGTTATATTTCGTTGATTTCTATTTCTTAGGTTTATTATTATTTGGACAATTGGGTCGTTACCTTTTTAAAGCATAATTAACTTGAAGAAAAAAAAATATCATTAAAAAAAAAACATAAAAATAAAAACCACACATCACACACATAAAACTTTGCTCTCTTAAAGAGCGTATATATTATTATTATTATCTTACATACTCCGGTTATATAATCGATATAAAGGCAATAAAATCGGTGCTAACGCAATGTTGCAATTGCAACTGCAAATACAAATGTAAATGCAGGTGCCAATGACAGTGCAATCGCAAAAAGCAATCGCACTAAAGCAATCGTACCCTAATACAAGGTAAAAGAAAAAAAAATAAAATTATCGTAATCAGTTCATTAAAAAAAATATATGTCGTCTCTATTTATTAGGTGATCTAGGTGGGGGTCCACTAGAAATACTATCTTTCCTACCTACTGAGTCCCCGGCACTACTACTCAACCTTCTCTTAATAATAGATTCTCTTAACCCACTTGGATTTGTAGTCGGTAAATTATTGCTGGAATTCCCAGTAACATCACTTTGTTGTAATACCCCTGCTTTCCTCAATGCATAATCCCCACTGTCGAAATATTTCCTCTCTTGCATACGATGCTTAAACAAATCTTTCTTTGATGGCAATTTACCATACATCTTATAAAGTTTCAATTCTTGAGGGGTCAAATGAGAAACATCTACCCCTTCGTCAGCTGCTTTCGTAAGATCTAATTGACTATTTGTAGGTGAAATATTGTCTGCCATTTTCTTATAAGTGATTGCTTATCGGTTTGCTTAATAATCGTTTTTTTTTTCTTATTCTTATATCACCTTTTTCATAAAATATTTTCAAAATTAAACTTTGATCAGATTTTTAATAACTTCTAGTGTTTTTCTACTTTTTTTTTTTTTTTTTTTTTTTATTTTTTTAATATCTTACAACTTTTTTTTTTTTTACATCTCTTACTCTTCTTTTTTTTTACATATCTTTAAACTACCCCTTCTTCCGTTACCCGAACAATCTCCGATATGTTCTTTCAATATTAGATCATAGTGATAAGAAATCAACGTGGCAGTGTATTACTATTGCTTATCTTGTAAAAAAAAAAACATAAAAAAAATAAATACAAACAACCATCACAAATTGAAGATGAATTTGTTGTACACTACTCTCATAACATTAACTTTATTAACCACTATACGATGTACAAAAAGTTACTCCCATTATAAAATTATTAGATGTTCCAAAGATTTCCCCCTACAAAGGGTAGATAGAGATGATTATGAAATTTGGAGTAAGAATTCTAAATTTATAGATTTGATGGTTTGGAAAAATCAAGATTTTAAAGAATGTGACTTACTCATTGAAGATTTGGATGAAGCTATTAAGGAATCTTACCCGAAAAATGAAGATCATCTACAAGAATTATATTTAAATATACTAAATTCACCTTCAGATATCGATGATAAAAATCAAATAAATTTTGAAACTTTTAAAATGGCGCCCGATTTATTTTTCAGAAATTATAGACCTTTGAACGTGATCGATTTATGGATTAGATTATTAAATAATACATTCCCAGAACTTGTCACAATAGAAAGAATCGGTAGAACTCATGAAGGTAGACCTCTAGAGGCAATTCATATTTCGTCAAATAATCCAGAACTGAATCCAGAAAGGAAAACAATTGTTATTACAGGTGGGATCCATTCACGTGAATGGGTCAGTATTTCTTCAGTTTGTTATATCATGTATCAATTATTAACAAGATATGGACTCAAAGAAAATGAGAAATTAACAAGAGAAACGAATTATTTAGATTCCTTAGATTTTTTATTTATCCCAGTTTTCAATCCAGATGGCTATGAATATACTTGGACTACTGATCGTCTTTGGAGGAAAAATCGTCAATTAACCCCAATTGAACAATGCCAGGGGATAGATATTGATCATTCTTTTAATTTCCATTGGGAAACCGGTAACACATCTCCTTGCAATGAAGATTATAGTGGTATTGAACCTATGGAAGCTATGGAAGCTTATTCTTTGAATCAATACCTAATTACGAAGAAAAAGGATTATAAAGTTTACGGATATATAGATTTCCATTCATATTCCCAAGAGATTCTTTATCCATACGCTTATTCTTGTGATTCATTACCAAGAGATTTCGAGAATTTATTAGAACTATCGTATGGGATTTCAAGAGCCATCCATCTAACTACAAAGAAGAAATATAATGTAGTGGCTGCTTGTGAAGATAGAGGAAGTGATATTTTACCTGGGATGGGATCAGGAAGTGCATTGGATTTTATGTATCATAATAGAGCATTTTGGGCATTCCAAATCAAATTAAGAGATAATGGGAATTATGGGTTTTTATTACCTGCCAAGTTCATTGAATCGGTCGGTAAGGATGCATATGCTGCTGTGAAATACTTTTGTGAGTTTATATTAAATCCTGATTTATAGTTTTGATACATGTACGTTTATAAACAATTATGTATTCTTAATCATAATAATAATCATAATGAAAATAATAGGAAAAAAAAAATAAAAACATAATCATAATGGAATCTATAATCATAATGGAAAGTATAATCATAATGGAATGATATTTTTTTCCCGGCCAATCATTTTAGGAAACACCGAGGCCGAATAGAAAATCCGGGAAATTCACTGTGGTACGATCCCTGTGAATGTAGATTGTAATCTTATTGAATCAAGTTTACGTAGTGGGTAATTAGTCATTGTAGCTTCAAAGATCAACAATATGGGGTGAATGTATTATATATCTCTGTATATATACATAAATATTGAAAATTGTTAAAGACTTATCAAAATAAAACTTATAAACTCAACAAAGAAATATGGATAAGGAATTGTTTGAAAAGTTTCTTATTGAAAGTCATAACGAAGAAGTTAAAAGGGAGAAAGAAGCTCGTGAAGCTCGCGAAGCTAGTAATTTAAGAAGGCAAAGAGAGAATGAGAACCGTCATGGTCATGGAGGGATATTAAATAATCACAATCGATTACCTAACCAAGAGGAATTACAACAAGAATTACAAGAAGCTATACGTGATATAATAGAAGAGTTAGAGCTGGAAGGAGGGGGCCGTGTACGCCATCGTCGAGGTCCATTGGGAGGTCATCTCCATAATAATTTCCGTATACATACCAACAATAACAATAATAATCATAACAATAACAATAATACAAATATTAATCGAGGTCAACACCCTATTTTCCGTCAACGTCGGCCATGGTTACGAACATTATTACGTAATCTATTGGTGATTGATTATTTTTTAATTCTAATGATTTTCCCCTTCAGTATGTATAACGTGTTGAGAAGTGGGTTCAGTTCCATGACATATAGCGATGATGATTTCATTAGTGAAATCATGAATTATATAAAGATTGTCCAAGTGTTTAATTCCAAAAAAGAGCTTATGATGATCATGAAGGAGAAGACCCTTTTGGGGAAATTCCATAACATAGTCGTATATTACCTCCAACCTTCTATTGAAACAGTTTTAAAACTGTTTAATTGGAGTTCAATGGCTCAAGACGAAATTATAATGTTTGCCAAGATTCTCATAAAGATATTAACAGTGAACGCTTATTTGCTATACGGGCTAGGCGGCACAGCTTATATCTCCGGTGCAGGATTCTTCTTCACATTATGTTTCATGATCATTGCTATTAAGAGGTACGAAAGCCTGCATAAGATCATTGTGCACGAAGTTGGCCATAGTGTGGCATAGGGACAACGTTTTACATCACCACATAATAGAGTATCACAGATCATATAATATTATCATCATACATATAATCTCATGCCATAACATATAATACCATACATAACATTAGTATCATCATAATCACCGTCAACATAATCATCAACATCAATATCATTATATTATATTATAGTTTAAGTCTGCCACAAAATGCGTCACATAATGCATAGCATGCATAACGCGCCAGTAAATAAGAATAGAGAACTTGCGTCAGTAAAGAAAATGGCAGACAATGCCCCCCTATTTTTTAAGAGCCGGGTCAATGTCGGCCGAAACCCCCTCTAGCCAAATTGTCAGTCGGCCGATAACCCGGCTCGAATCGGGAATGCTGATCTGCCCCACTGCGTTCTCGAACACGGGCTAAGAGATTCGCGTAGGTGCAAACTAGGAGACTTCTGAGTCTCGTGACATGTTGATGGAGCGAGAATTCATTTGCTTGAGACCTCTTTGTTAATGGCTGTAAATCAATAGAATACCCACGTCTATGTCCGCTAATAACATATTCTCTAACATATCCAGTAACAATCTCACTAGCAAATCCATTAGCAAATCCACTAGCAAGCCCACTAGCAAACCCACTAACATCCCCACTAGTTCTTGGTGAAACAAATGATGCTCGGAGTCGTAAGGCCATTCTCCTATTGGTCCCAATACACTCCGTGAAAGACCATGCAACCAATCTGCACTACTACGTAATGTAGAAATAATACAGGCACCAACTATCTCATCATGATCTGACTGATATTTCAGGTAGATGGCCATTCGTCTTGACTAATCAAGAGGAAATAAAATAGGAGACTATAAATACACAGGTCTATTCTTCAAGACGTTCCTGATTTCACACAGGCCCTTTTCTTTATTATAGACTGTCTCTATATCATGCTGGATGTACCCAACTCTAGGGAACAAAATAATCCCAACACTGTTAACGAGCCTAACGAAACCTCTTCTTCACAAGATAGCAACAATTCGGAACAAGATACCATGCCCCATCAAGTAATCGACCAGCCTACACCGGCTAACGATGTTTATACCTGTTTGAAACTGCAGGAATCGTCTTCTACATCGTCGTCAGATTCGTTTGTATTGAATGAGAACACTAATACCACAACAACAGCTGTTTGTATGACGGTGTCTCATTTGAGACAGTTTAAATTAGGACCAACAACCATAGTTGAGTCTAGTACTAGTGTTTCACCGTTAGACACGATCAATACAAGCTCATTGTCTCCCTTAGAGAAATTAAACACAAATATAACTTCTATACAGACAGGTTCCAATAGTATTAGTCCGGCGAATTCTAATCCTCTATCCAATGAATCTATAGATTCTGCTAGTCCCGTGACCCCTACTTCACCTATAAAGAATAATTCACTCACTCTTGAGCTTCCTTTAAATATTTCAAATTCTTCCATAAAACGTAATTCCAATACACATTCTCAGAAGGAAAATAAAAAATTCATCTTTGCATCTAATCCTACGACTCCATTACCATCATCCTCCAAATATATTACAAATGTAACACCTTCCAAATCTACGAGTATTAATCCAAGAAGAAAAAGTACAACTTCAGATTCAACTGTTGGAACCCCTGGTAAACGTACACTGTCTACTACTACAACTTCTTTACCTTCCACTCCAACTTCACAAAGAAGAAGAGCCTCTACTCCAGATATATGTCCTCCAACTTCTCCCAGGATTAGAACCACTCCAAGGAAATCTACAGGTGGGACTGTTTATTTTGCAGATGAAGAAAACACTTTTTTCAAATATATAGATTCAAGACCTTCAGACCCACCTTCATATGATATTACAAATCCAACCGGATCCTCGATCAGGTTTCCGATTTTTGAAGATTTAACTCCTGTATCTAAATTTCAAAAACCACCAGATTATTTACCTACAGTTCATGAGATTACTCTTGTATCATGTCAATTTGAAAGTTTAACTCCATATGAAAAATATCAAAATAAATTTTGGAAAAATTATATTATGGAAATAAATTCTACTCAATTGAATTTTTTTGAAATAGATCATAATTTAATTAAAATGACAAATAATCAAAATTTAATTAGAAATTATAATGATGGTGAAATTTCAAATACTCTTCTCAATACAATCACAAATACAATCACAAAGCCTTCAATACAAACACCAGCAACAAATCCACCCACTCATAAACATCATACTCATGGACTAGCTTTATTCAATAATAAATACGCATATCATTTCAATTATACTGACGTAGAACAAATCATTTCTATGATTAAAAAAAATCCTCAAAAATACTTAACAAATGATAGATTGATGAAATCATTCACTTTACAATATGCTAAAGTTGGGTTGGCTATTGAACAACCTAAAACTTCATACATCTTAAGATTACGTTGTGAACAAGAGCAATTCATTGTTTGGTTCACCACAATAGATGAATTAATCAATTGGTCTACTTTCATTAGTATGGGGATCTCAGTATCTTTAGATTTAAATGAAAGAGAATTACCAAAATATAGAGTGGTCCCCGGAAGAAGAAGACGTGATAGAAGACATAGTTCTACATCAAGGAATTATCGTCATAGATCAAACTCTTATTCTTCCTCGACAACCGCTAATAGAAATAATGGAGATGATGCTAACGATACTCATGATCATATTTTGGTAGAGTCAAATATCTCATCTCGTTCTTCAAGTATTAGTGGCAGTGCCACCACTACTACTAATAATAATACTAACGCAGAGTTAGGTAGATCAAATTCAAGATCAAGCAATTATAATAGTCATCGTTCTCAGAACTTGAAATCGTTAAATTCTTTCACCAGCACAAGAGATTCTAACCCTTCAAGAAGAAGGAAATCTACTGGTGATCAAAAATTAGCTTTTAGTTTTAAACTCAAGTTAAAAAGTTTTTTCGGTACTTCAACAGAATCCTTCCAAACTTCAACTTCAACTTTAACTTCTGCTTCAGCTTCAACTAAAAATTTAACTCCTCCAGTTGCAAAGCAAATTAACCCAAAGAATGAATCACCTGCTCTTGTTTCTTCTTCACCTAAGAAGGTAAAAAATTCTGGAATAAATATTAATAATCCATTCCAATCATCCAAAGAACTGAATTCTGTTGTAGAAGAAGAAGAAGAATTGGAAGTTGAAGGACATGAGCCAGAACTTGATGAAGATGATGGTTCCATCTTAGCACCACTACCTCCTTCAACATCTAAGTTGAATTTGAATTCGAGTGTTATTCCCAAGAATAGAGCTAGATCTTCTTCTTTACCATTAGATTCTAGAAGATCTTTAATCTCTAGAGGTTCCCCCACAATCGCAACTTCAAATAAAATTCCTTCAAATGTTAATCCGATGACAAACCCATTTTTCAATGGAAGTACATCGTCTAATAATTCAACTATTAACTCAAACGTTTTAAATTCGACGTCTACTGATTTGTGTCGTCAATCTTCTATTCCATCAGTAACAGTATCTAAAGCTACTGGTCAAACTATAACTGGAACATCAAATTCGACTCTATTTTTAAATAATGGGAATTTGAATGTATCAAAATCTCGATCCAATTCTATTTCAGCAGTATTATTTAATGATGCGACTATTAATAGTCCAGATGCAAGTAATTTGAGTATTTCAAGATATAATTCAAATGTTTCAACTGATTCTTTTATTGTGAATGATAATACATTAGATTTAGAAGAAAATGATTTAAGCGAACCAGGTGAATCATTATCAAATTTTATATCTAATTTGTCAAATGAAAGTATCGATACCGTAACAAATTTTAGTAATCTTTCACAACCCCCATCAAATACAGAAACAAATTGCAATTTGGATACAATAAATCAAAGTCAAGTTCAACTTTCATTATCGAGAGGTACAACTAGTTTAAGAAAAGTTACTTCTATTGATGATGCCTTCGATTATGATTTGTCAGATCAAAGAAATATGCTACATCTAACCGAGTCGATTGATAGTAGATATGGTGGTGATCTATTTGAATCTGACTTTAGAACAACAACAGCAACAGTTCCAATTTCAAGGTTAAACTCAAATAATGAAAATAATGATCACAATACCAATTCTATTTACTTAAGAGAAGGGTTTTATGATAGTGAAGAAGATGATTATATATATATAGAAAGATTGAACCGTCGGCAAGGCTCTATACCTAGATCCGTTAGTGGTACTAATATCCCTTATGGCTCTGATGAAGTTAAATGGAACCCTCCAATTAAAGAAGTATCTCGTAAAAGATTTATAAAAGATTCTTTAAGATGTTTACGAAGCATGCCACCTGATCACAGATATTTAGGTAAATTGGTTTGTAAATCAGTTCCACCTCCGAGGTACGAAACTAATAATAAAGCGATCCCTTGTGGGTTAAGTTATTTTACCAATACATCAGTTGATGGGAAAGGTAATCAAATTGACTCCAATAAATCTAAAAGAAATCATTATGTTAAAACTTATACTGTAGGCCCATCAGGATTACTAAAGCCAAGCATCAAATACACGCAATCATTAATATGAAATTAGCATTACTCGCTCGTTATTATATCACCCTCTCTCTCTCTCTCTCTGATCTATTAGGCAAATAAATAAAAATTATTATATCTCTTTCAATTTGCAATATTATTTTTTTCAAAGTTTTTATTTGTTTTTTTGCAATATATTTTTTTAATGTCCCTTTCATGATTATTTTTTACGATATACTATTCCTAATTTTTTTTTACTTTTTCCCCTCATCTCTAATCAATATTATATATATATATGATTTGCATTTACTTTCTACTAATTTATTTTGTAATCCCCAGGTCTTTTGTTACGTTCCATGAACAAATTTTATAGATATTTTATTTACTTACTTATTTACCTATTTAACTACTAGATTCTCAGAATTCCTTTCCCAAAAAAAAGACTATATTTTGCGTCAACTGCCAAACTATAAAATTGGGTCAGATTTAGAATTCAAACTATTATTTAATGAATAGTTTATTACACAAAGTTAAGTCATAATAATCCACAAATAATACGCAGTTTTTCAAGATTATGACGACCAAAACGGCAGAGCGAGAGAAGAAAATAGTATTGCAATCCCTAAAATTCTGAATTTATCAAAATTATGAAAGTCATCCGGATCAAACTCTACTGGACCAATCAACGATGATAATTCTTTTTCCTTTGAGTTATGAACTGTGTTTTGTGAATATTTTACAAATAGCAAATATAACTTGTTATAAAAAGGAGACAGTAGCTTCAAAAATGATATAGCTAAAACTATTAAATAAATTAAGAAAAATGTATATTTGATAGCCAATGAGACTAAATTAATTTTATGTGATTGTTTAGGAGATGTATTCATTATAGGTTTAAAATGCAAAAAAATTCTTCTCGTGATAGAACAACGTTAAGAAATGAAGAGAAAATGTGACTGTAATGTATCTTTATATTAGGATTTAGAGATATTTAATCTAGCTTCCCAGAACTTGAATTATAAGTTAAAGATTTATTTTAAAGATAATTATTAATTTCACTATTTTAATCATTTTTGTATGTTTAAGCATTTTGCATTTCCCAATGCACATTCTTTTTTTCCCCATTTCTCTAGTTTCCGATTGTAAGTAAAACAGCCGTAGTAAACAAGATTAAAAATGTAAACATTAAAAATTTACTGAAAATACGTCATGAGAAAAAAAAACTAATATGAATAAAGTTATAAAAACTTATTAAAATAAATAAACTATTCATTCATTAATTTGTTATGGAACATATCAATGATGAGATCCTATATAATCAACCGATTGTACTGGATAATGGATCTGCACTACTAAAAGCAGGTTTTGGTGGTGATGATAAACCCAAATGTTTTGAATATTCATTAATTGGTACTCCAAAATATGATAAAGTTATGGTAGGTGGTGTAGAAAAGGGAAAATTTGTGGGGAACTTAGCGCAAGAATACAGAGGCTTGTTAAAGTTGAGATATCCAATGGACCATGGGATTATAGAAAATTGGGAACATATGGAAACCGTATGGGATCATATATTTAAAGATTGTCTAAAAGTTTCAAATTTGGGAGAGCACCCTCTAGTAGTAACTGAAGCCCCTTTAAATCCAAAGCCAAATAGAGAAAAGATGTGTGAAACTCTATTTGAATCTTTTAATATTCCTGCCCTATATATTGCAAACCCTGCTGTATTATCCTTATATGCTAGCGGAAGAACTACCGGATGTGTAGTGGAAGCAGGTGATGGCTATTGTTCTTCAGTTCCTATATATGAAGGATTTGCATTGACTCCGAGTATTAGAAGAATAGATATTGGAGGAAGAGATATTACTAAACACTTACAATTACAACTAAGAAAGTCTACTGGGATGTGGTTATATTCAAGCAGTGAGCAAGAAATCGTTAGATTAATTAAAGAAAATGGATGTTATATATGTTCAAACCACAAAAAAGAGGAAGAAAAATTCTTATTAGATCAAGAAAAGAAAAGTATTAGTTTCAAGTTACCAGATGGAAAGAACCTCGTCATAGGACCTGGGAGATTCAGGGCTCCAGAAATTTTATTTAACCCTTTGTTAATCGGATCAGAGGATAGTAGCTTGCCAGACATGATAATGCAAAGTATCTCTAAGGTAGATATTGATTTACGAAGCAAGCTTTTGAATAATATCACTTTGAGTGGAGGCTCTACTATGTTCCAAGGATTTTGTGATAGACTTATAACAGAGTTAGATTTCAGTGTGGACAAAACTACTAAAGTTCGAATATTAGCACCCCCTGAGAGAAAATATTCAGCTTTTATTGGTGGATCTATTTTGGCCAATTTAAGTACCTTTAGAAATATGTGGGTCACTAAAGATCAATGGGAGGGTGATAATAGGATAATTGAAAATAAATTTATGTAAAAAAAATATTATTATTGGGCTTAATTTTCCAAACACTTTTATATTTATAAAATAATGATGCACACGGAAATAGAACAAAATATAACGAATTTAGAATATGAAATAATGATTAGTTTTTTAATGAAAAGTAACTAATTTTTGAGACTTTTAAAAATTATATAGATAAATAAGTATTGATATCACGTATACAAGGATTATATAGTACGTTAACAGATCAATGGCTGTTCTTTTTTTTTTAATTTACATTTTGCTAACTCTTGCTTTTGAAAAGCTACAAAGTAGTGTCTGGAAATAATGCAACAGTTCGGGGAGAGGGATGATAATAATAATAATAGTAATAATAATAATGATTTTCGAACTTTCGAACTTTCGGAGATTAGATACAGTAGTATCTGTCACCAAAATCACCTAAACCTGGAATTAAGTATTTGTTTTCGTCTAAGCCCTTGTCTAAGGCACCAGTAACAATTGTAACTTCTGGGAAGGCAGCATGGTATTTGTCAATACCTTCTTTAGAACAGATCAAGTTCAAGAAATAGATTCTTTCTGGTTTTACGCCTCTTTTAATTAAAACGTCTGTGGCCATGATAGCACTTCCACCAGTAGCTAGCATTGGATCTAGTAAGAAAACATATCTGTTGGCAATGTCATCTGGTAATTTTTCGTAGAATAATTTTGGTAAAGCAGTTTCTTCATCTCTTTGAATCAAAATCTTACCAATACGAACTGATCTACAACAGTCTCTAACACCTTGTTCCATAGATTCACCAGCTCTGACAATAGAAACACCACAGATCTTACCTTGGAATGAGACACCTTCGAATTTTTCGTTGGTTTCAGTTACAACAGTTTGTGGTTCAACTGGTAAGTGGTTTAAACCTTCTTCAACTAATAAACGAATAATTCTGTCAGCATAAAAGATAAAATCTGGTCTAGAAGTGTTCTTGTTTCTAATAATGGTATATAAACCAAGTAATTGGTTAGTTTGTGGCAATAATAAAACGTTTTTGAATGGTTCAGTGGTCATTATGATATTAGTGGATGTGAAGAATATGTTATTAAAAGATGTGTAAAGTGAAAAAATAAAATGAAATGCAAAGAAATTAAATAGTGATGTACAATTAAATAGGAATTTTCAGTCAATGATGATTAAAATGAAGTGAAGGTAGGTGGTTTATTTGTTTATTTAGACCACAAACGGTTTAGAAATTTGCCTATTTAAGTTTTAATTGTTACTGGAAGCTACATCAAGAAATACATTAAAACAAGAGAATGAAGAGTTAAAGGAACAGGTAAATAAAATCAAAAAAAATTTTTTTAATCATGTTTATATAAAATCCGATGAGCTTTATATATTCTTTTTTTTTGTTGAAATTTTTTTCTGATTGAAAATCTACCTCATCACAATGAAAATTTTTTTTATTTTTTAGGCCTCTTATCGTAGAAAAGAGACATTCTCAGAGACTTGTCCGTACAAAACAAAAAAGTTGCACATGCCTAATTCGGACAATGTCTCAGATAATTATACACGCCTAATACAGCAATTATTTTCAATATTTGCAGTTTCAAGTTAGGTTTAGCTCAAGATAATAGCGATGGAGCTTTTTACTAAAGTCTACACATTGGAACCTAACTTGCCCTATAAGCGGCACCATTAGAATGTTAAATAATGATCCCAGTTAAATATATTGGCATATTAAATAGATTGGGCATATATATATGAAATGAAGTATAAAGTACAGTTATTATTAGATGATAGTATAATTTTTCAAGTAAACTATAGTGTAATCAGGGCATCTATCTAAAAGTCAATATATATCCAGAAGAGAAAAAATATACAAAAAAAAATAAAATACCTTCAAATTTCTTGGCTTATGCTTAATTAAGGAATATATCGTAAAAGTTAGGAGAAAGATTACTTTGTATGTTTTTTCTTATAGTTGTGTATATTGTGATTTCCATGCTATCAGCTTGTTTTTGGGGTGAATTAATCGCTAGTTTGCATGTATATGATTTCAGAACCATCAACCGGACTTAAGGTTAGTAGAACATTACCCCTGATAACTGCTAGACCTAGATTTCTGGTTTTATCTTTTTGGATTACATATGGATCAGTAGGGTCTCTAATGTATTCAATAGTCTCGTCTAAAACCAGATTCATCAATTGGTCATAACCTTTTAGGATACCGATAACTAGACGGCCACCCATTAATTTTACACGAACTTTCGAGTCCTTATATTTTGATAAGTCAACAATTGCTTCTCTTCTTGGAACTTCAAATTTCTTTTTATTGGATTGGTGATGTTGTTGAGATTGGTGGTGGGTAGAATGTGATTCTTGTTGAGATTGTGGTTGGGAGTCGTTTGAGATAGAATCCTTTGTGGAATCGGCACTGGATTGGGATTGTGGCTTCATGGTTACCTTTTAACATTACCTGTTATTTTTCCATCATTATTATTTTTTTGATAGAAAACATTCATATAGTAGATGTTAGTAAATTGAGTATAATAAATAATGAAATATGATGTAACAATTGAATACATACTGGTTCACTCATTGTCAATGGAAAAGCTATGCTTGTGAGAGAATGATCGTATTTCTTTCCTGTTTTATTGATATAATTCAATTTAAAGTTGCTTAATTTTCACATTTATCTAATTTTATTTTTTTTTACAGCATTTTCAGTTCTGTAAAATAAACCATACTAGGAAATTAACGGCATTTGTTATGAATTTAAAAAATAAAAACTTCAACGTAAAATGATGATTTTACATAAATGACATAAATAAAATTCAAATAAAAAATATAGCAATTACATTCTAGAAAAAGTTATAGAATTCAATTTACATAATATGAGCATATCTGTTGAAATAAAATCTGATTTTTCATCTATAGTGAAAGATTTTTCTAAAAATTTGACATTATTAGAATTAAGTAATAAGTTATATCCAATCACAGGTGTTTCGCCCAGTGATATGGCATTAAGCTTGTATTCAGGTTCTGAATTACTTGGTAAATATGAAAATATACTTAATAATTCAGAAAAATTGCCCTTGATAGATATAAATTATTCGAGCATTAAAGTGATAGTATTTGATTTGAATTCAAATTCTATTACTAATCAAATAAAAAAATTACAAAATGAAGATGAGTTTGAGAATAATGATAAGTTTAAAAGTTTTGAGATAAGTGAAGAGGAATATAGTAGCAGAAAAGACACTGTTTTACAGTGGAAAAAGATAATCAACTGGGGAGATTTAACCCAGAATATCAAGAAAAATAAAAAAGATCAAGAATTAAATAATCTAAAAGTGAACAGTTTGCAACTAAATGAGCGTTGCTCTATAAAGGCAGATGGGCAATTAGAAAGAAGAGGAATATTGAGATATATTGGTAAAGTTCCCGATATTAACCCAACTGATATATGGTGTGGCATTGAATTTGATGAACCAGTTGGTAAAAACAATGGTACTTTTAAAGGGATAACATATTTTGGACCTGTAAATAAGAATTACGGTGGATTTGTAAAGCCAAAAAATGTTGAAACTGGTAAGCAATTCGTTCCTGAATTATCAGAATTATGCTTCAGTGACGATGACGAGTTATAGACTCTACTTATAATTTTGGTAGGTTAGGATTCATATCGGTTTATAAGGCTTACATACAAGATGAAAAACATAAAAAAATGCGGATGATTAGATAACTGTATGATATATAATGTCGATATAGAAAATTCAATTAGTTATTACACTGGGAGTGTGGGTATATTTCTTGTAAATATTTGGCCGATATATTACTATGAGTTATTACATTGGAGATCAATAATTGGCAAACATATATAAATGATTCACATACCTGGAGGGGGTCTTCTAGTTGGTGAACCATTTCTATTAGTAGGAGACTGTGGCAATTTTGGTATTCTTGGAGAAGGTGATCTTGAGTTTCTATCGTTGGTAAAAGGTAAATTTGGAATATTTGGAGAATGTCTATTTCTATTGTCATTAATTTGATGATGGTAATTATTATTATTATGCGGTTCATTCGGTAGAGGTGGAAGTGGTGGTTGTAGTGATGTGTGACTAGTAACACTATGAATACCCCAATCCATGTCCATACGGTTACTTGATGCATGTCTTGAATAATCTTCAATGATTGTGTCATTATCATTAAAGTGATCATCATTATTATTTAATTGTGAATCTAAATCATCCGGCGATACACCAATAGCCTTTTGTAAAGCTTGAATATCCACAGAGGTATCATTCGAATTATCATTGGATGGACTAATTGGATTTGGATTTTTAAAAACATTTATTTTTTCTTTTAATTTTCTCAAATTTGCAAAATGAAATTTTGTATCTGATGAAGTTTCTTGAGTTATTAAAGTATTTGTAGTATCTGTTGAAGAAGTAAAATTTTGTTGCTGAGGAGAAGATAGTTTTGGAATATTTTTGTTATTATTAGGTACCATTCCAGATGCTATAGCTTTTTCCTTAAATTCCAAATATTCTTCATGGCGGTCACGTATAAATGAATTAGTTGAAGGCGTTGATTGTCTCATCGCAGATGCATGCATATATGGATTTGCTGGATCTACTCTCACTGGAGACCTAGCATAGTTGGATCGTGACCTTGATGATGATGGAGAATGTAAAGGAGAATGCGAAGGAGAATGTGAAGGAGAATGATGAAATCTCACAGGACTGTGATTTGGTGTATTGTTTCTTGAGGGTGTGTGTGAATTGGATCTAGAAGAAGGTCGGTTAGTACTGTCATATGATGAATGTGAGGAGCTCCAATCTGGAACCTCACCATTGGGTAAAGGTGGAATTGGTCTACTTGCCATTGAAGATTCCAAGTTATCGTCAATATTATGATTCTTATGGTGATAATGACGACGGTTAGGGGAATGAGAGTGAGAATTATTACTATGTGTACTATGCAATGTAGGGAAAGTTGGTTTAAAAGACAATTCAATAAAGATTGTGCCGGCAAACTCGCCTCGTTTTCTTTTCAAATCATACCAAGTACAATATCCTTCCTTGGGGTCTGCTCTAATCCCATTCAATAGATCAATTTCACATCTCCCAATTAGTTCTGGCGCTTTCTTTTTTCTATCACAATAAACATCAACACACATTACTGGCTTCACATCGGGAGTAATTTCAAATTTTTCGAGATAATTAAAGACAGGAGTTTGACCAGCTCTTGGTAAGGTATCACTTTCTCTGGTCATATGGGCTATTCTTAAACGTAACATAACATTCTGTTTATCTAATTTAGTCAAATTTGGTAAATCTTTTGCTTTACTTATGTAAACGTACAATATTCCTTTATTCCCTGACCAAATTTCTTCTTCATCGTCTGTACTAACCATTTTTTTTTTAATTATTTTTCTTAATGTAAATTCACTATGATATTGTTCAAGCAAAAGTATATATATTTACTCTTCTTTAAAAAAGCATTCAGCATTGAAAAAAAAAATAATGGAAACTATTTATTAGACCAAATCAAATCTCTATATGTCTTAAAATGTAAATATAATTATTTGAATCTGCCATAGATCTTTATTATGTAAAATCGCTCGGTATGTTTTATTTTCTTTATTTTTTCGCGAACCAGGGACACGCCAGAAAAACATTTCTCAGGAACTATTTCCGAAGAGACGTCAGTAATGCAAGAATAGGCATAATAATGGAAGGAGTTTATGTCCCTACTGGACCATAATTCTGGCATTGTGTTGGAATTAGTACGCTTCATGAATTGAAGTTAGTAGAGATTTAATAATACATAGTCAATCAGAGACGTAGATCTACATAGAGAAAATAAAAGTATAATCTTGTATAATATAAATACATGGAAATATAAGCGTATGCAGGAAATGCATGAATGGAAAGCTATTCCAAATGAGAAAAAAAAATAAAGAAACGGACAAGAAAAATAGTTTAGATATAGTAAAACTTCATACATGGAGTAGAATAGGGTCTTAGAAAATCAGTATGATAATTGAGAGCTAGACTCAGAGGAGATCAATACTTGAATAGTTCTTCCGTCTACTAATGCCCCATCGAACATGGATCTAACGTGTTCCAATTCTTCCATGGTGGCATTCAATAACCGTACACTAGCAGTTGCAGAGCCAGAAGGTAAATCACGTACTCTCACTCTACCAATTTTTGAATTAGATAACTTTTGTAGGATTCGTTTCAAATTTTCTTGTTTGACTCCCAATGCCAAATTGTATAACACTAATATTTTATCTGAAGCGTCTGCATTAGTTGATATAACCAGTTGATTGTACCCATTGGTGAAAGGAGGTTGTGCGCCATTTTGAGGGCGTATATTGTTATTTTGATTGTTGTTATTCTTAGTTCTGCTTTGGTTTTGATTGTTATTTCTGTTGATTCTTATACGATTGTTTGGTTTGGTACTATTATTATTGTTATTGATTTTATTATTTCTAGATGAATTTTTCTGGAGAGCCATTTTCCTTCCAGACACGTTATTGTTATTTCTGGAAGTGGATATAGCATTGTTACTCTTACGAGCTACTGTCTTAGCAGCTTCTCTTAATAAAACTCCGACATCGTTAGAGCTAACTAGTTTCCCATTCACCACTTTATACCCTTCTTTCTCATTGGTCTTACGATTCTTCTTGGTGTTTGTGCCATTAGGAGATGAACCATCCAGTGGTTGAATTCTACCTAACAAAGGGTTCACAGACTTTCTTTGTTTCCTATTCTGACTATTGGATTTTTGGATTCTTGTACGAGCCATCTCTTATCGTATCTCTGTGAATGATTGGTTCTGATAGGCAATTGCTAAAATATATCGATTCCTTGGCAATTTGATGATTTATCAACTAGAGATACTTTTGCCAAATCAACTTTTTAACCCTTTAGCCACTTTGACCATTGAAGATGTCTTATTCATCTTCACAAGCTTCTCTCTATACTATTCGTGTCATGCAAAGTCAAAGTTGTTTGTTACAATTCATTCCTCAATATCGATCGGTCTATTGGTTAGCTTTCTCATCCGAAAAGTTACCCGGCTCTATTTGAAATGTTTGGAATTTTTGAAATTTACAAGCCAAAGAGGCAAACCAAACGCTGAATCAATGCCTGCCCCTAAGTGGTAAGGGAGAGAGGTTAGATCTCGATGGACTGTTGAGAACAAGAGTAATTCATATTAAAAATTCTCTATTTTGTTGATATTTATGATAAGACCCTTCCTATCGAGACAAAGAGTTGGATCTTTGAGAACTGTCCAAATCAAGAGACATACCCGCCACACTTGAGATACAACTACTACTACCAAATAAAATGTCTGATCAAAGCAAGATTAGTATGCAAAGTTATAACTTGGTCAAGTTATTGAAAAGATTGGAAGATGCCACTGCCAGATTGGAAGATGTCACCATCTACCAAGAAGGTTACATCCAAGCCAAGATCACAAAGGCTAATGGCGGTAACAGTGTTTCCAATGCTTCTCCATCTACTACTTCTACAAAGAGTAGTAAGCAAGTAAACTTAGCACCTTCTGCTTCAAGTGATTCAGTTACAACTTCATCTGCATATCATACCCCAGCCGCTACTGTTATTCAAGAAACTGCAGATGCAGCAGCTTCTGATTCTATTTCAGATTTTGAATCTTTTATTAAGGAATCAATGAATCCATTGGTTGAATTAGCTAAGAAGATTGATCCTGTGGTTGAGGAAGCAACAGATTTCTTCAAGAAAGCTTTTGTTTCTCAATTAAAAGTTATCAAATTATCTGAGTCTTGTAAAAAACCAGATTTTAATTCTAAAGAATTTATGGATGTTTTCACTCCAATTAATAATGATATCATTAAATTAGTGGAAATGAAAGATAAATATCATAAGAGCAAATATTTATCTCATTTGAACTCTTTAATTGAAGGTGCTCCTTTATTCTCATGGGTTACTGTCGATAAACCAGTTTCTTTTATTAATGATTTTAAAGATGCTTCTCAATTCTGGACTGATAGAGTTTTGAAAGATTTTAGAAAAACTGATGAAAATTCAGTCCAATGGGTGACTAAACTATTATCCATGTTTGATGATTTGAAAGCTTATGTTAAAAAATATCATTTTAATGGTATTTCTTGGAACCCTAAGGGTATGACCTTATCAGAAGCCACCGCTAATGACTCCTCTAGCGTTGACACTAATACAAGTGCAAGTAACAACTCAATTAACAGTTCTTCTACTGCACAATCAGCTACAAGCGGTGGTCCACCCCCACCTCCACCTGCTCCACCTGCTTCTGTTTTTGAAATTAATAATGATTCTTCCACTGCAAGTAAGCCAACTCCATCTTCTGGCGGTATGAGTGATGTCTTTTCTCAATTAAATGCGGGTGAACACATTACTAAAGGCTTGAAGAAAGTTGATAAGTCTCAACAAACTCATAAAAATCCTTCTTTACGTGCTTCTTCAACTGTACCAGCATCCTCCTCAGTCACAAAGGGTCCGCCACCAAAGCCAAGAAAGCCAAATACTTTAAAGACTAAAAAACCACCAAGAAAGGAATTACTTGGTAGTAAATGGTTTATTGAAAATTATGAAGATCAAATTGAACCAATCGTCATTGAAGGTAATAAAGATGAATCTATCTTTATCGGTAATTGTACAAATACAATAGTTCAAGTTAAAGGTAAAGTTAACGCTATTTCGATGAGTCAATCTAATGGTTCTTCTGTCGTCATCGATTCTTCCATTTCAGGGTTGGAAATTATTAAATGTAATAAGTTCGGTGTTCAAATCGATAGTTATATTCCACAAATTACAATCGATAAATCTGAAGGTGGTACTATCTATTTGTCTACTGATTCACTTAACGCAGAAATTTATACTTCTTGTTCAACAGCATTAAACGTTAATTTACCAATTGGTGAAGATGGTGATTTTGTAGAATTTCCAATACCTGAACAATTGAAACATACTTTCAATGATGCTTCCAAGAAAATAACAAGTTCTGTTTTTGAACATGTTGGTTAATTATATTAGAATTGGCATTCGATATAACAAATTTCCTCATATGAGTTACTCTGTTTTTCCTTCATTTTTGCCACATGATTAACATGTACAAGTTTTTTTTATTATCTGAATTATATTTATATATATAATTAAAATATAGTACTTTATTTTATTTTATTTTTATTTACACGATGGTTTTATTATATTATCTAAGAATATATAGTGTCATATATATAATGTATGCATATATCCTAACTAATATTAAGTATTATCTTTTTAAGGGTTTAGAGTACATGGAAAAAGATAGATATCATTGGATTGCAACCTTATATTGGTTTACCTACCTTTTCTAACATAATACATATAAGCTCTTTCATGTACAGCTAAATTAAATGGTGAAATGACTTCAGAATGGCCAGGACGAGCTTTTGGATCATTCAAATAAATTGCACTACAGGTTTTAAAAGAAATTTCAATATGATGTGGTAAGATGGCAAAAGGTGACAAAAATGGCCTTGGCTTCCATGGTGTGAAATATGATTTGTTTTTTTCCTCTCTACCAAAAATAGCTTTTTGTTGCCAAGGTAAATTTATTAAATTCTTTAATTTATTCTCATCAGATGAATTAGTTTCAATTAGTTCTTTTACATTTTTAATAGGATCATGATATTTTAATTTTTTAGACCAACTTGGATTATAAGGAATTGAAGCATTTGTGGAATTATCCGTACCTGACTTTAATTTATCCACAGAATATTTATTTAATAAGAAAGAATTTAAAGGTTTGGTCATTGTTGACAAATGGAATTTAATTTGACGAAGTGTTTTTATTTGTTCTGCTTTAATTGTTTCCTTAATTGGGTCACGCAAAGCTAATAATTCTTCAATAAATTTGGCACGTTCCTCATCTGTTTTTGATACAAACTGTTTATATAGATCATTATCACTGGTTTTAAACTCTTTCATTATAGCTAAGGAAGTTTTCTTTAACTCTACATTATCATCATACAGATCTGAGAAATCATCTTCAGTAATTTTTTCAATTTCTTTATCCTTGTTAATTATATGTTCAATAACATTTGTTAATATCTTAGAAGGTGTGCAATCAGTCAATTCTTTCTTCAATCTTGCCTCCATGGACTTTTCATAATTTTTAACAAACTCTAAATATTTTTGTTTCTTGGGATCTGAATTTGGTAAATTTAATAATTTCTTCATTTTGACATCCCAAACTTTTTTTGGATTTTCTCTTGCATTTTTCACATATTTATTCCATAATACAATTTGGATTTTGTCTACTTTCAATGCTTCTTCTAAATTTGGTTTTTTGGCACCTAACGCCATTAATACTTTCTCTGGAGTGACATGAAATAGGTCACCAGGTTTTAATACATAACCCGGATGCTTAATTTTGATACCATTTACAGTAACATTGCCATGTAAAATAAACTGTCTTGCTTGTCTAACAGAAGAAGCAAACATAGCTCTAAATAATGCAAAGTCTAATCTCTTTTCTAATACACCGTACGTTTGTAATAAATAAGGTGTATCTGGTACTTTACCACCACGTAAAGATGCATCTAATTGAGCAACAGATTCCAGGGCTGGAGTAAAGGTAGCTTTCCATCTACCTTCAGTTAGGTGTTCACCATGGTATGCTCTTGTTTCTTGTTTTGAAATAAATTTTTGTTGATAAAGAGATTTCGATTTGAAATCTATTCTATTCTTCTTGTAAAGGTTGAATAAATTATATTTATTAAATGAAGTACGTACACGACCCCTAGTCAATGATTTTAACAGTATAGCTTTCTTAGGCATTATGTACTATGTCACTAACTGATACTACTGAAGATACCGAGAAAAACCAATAACTGCAGAATTGTAATAAATCAGTAACGGTATTCTTATTAAGTAATATTTCTTGATTTTGATGACTTTTTATTATTAGAATTTAGAAATTAATTTAGTACTTTTTTTTTCGTAATTATTCGGAAACTTAAATTAAGCGAATAGAAAATAATAAAGGATAGTGTATTGATATCACCTATCTGGTATAGCTTAAAAGAAGTATATTATTTTTTATTTTATATTCTTGGCTGAATTACTGTGATAGTTAAAATTTATATTACTATACAGCTAATATTCAGATAAATATACCAAATATGGAGCCATCAGAATGGTTAATTGTAGATGAAATCAGACTTTTCCGATGGATATCAGAATTTAAGCCAGCGGGAATCAATAAACACTTCCATATGTGTTGTATAGTTGAAAGAATGAATCATCCTGACAAATATCCAGTTACTCTACTTCAAAAGGAAATTATTCGTGCAGGTAGAGTTTTTACAGCAAATGATATATGGAAGAAAATATCATCACACTATGATTTAAAAGATATGGATAGGATTGAAAATAATTATGCAGTATCATTACAGAGCAAAGCCAAAAAGTCGAAATCTGATGATATTGATAATGAGTTTAGCATTGGAAATAAATTGGTAAAAGAACGTGATTTTGAACTTCCTTGGTATGAATATGGTGAAATAAAATTAGCAAATGCAAAACGTTCCAAAATAGAATTAGATGATAATAATAATGAAATTGTTAGACAAAAAACTCCCAAAGTTGAAACCCCTGTTGAAAAGGAGAATAAAGATAATATTACTAGTGAGAAACCTCCAAGTAAAAAAAACAACTTAGAAAATGAAGTAAGTATATCTGAAAGCAGACCAGTATCAGATACTAAATCGAGCAAGCTTGACACTCACGGAAATATACCAAGCACTAATGAAAGCACAACAGATACTAAGGAAAAGACATTAGAAACTAAGGAAAGCACATCTGATGCTAAAGAAATCACATCAGAGATCAATGAAACTAAATCAGTCACTAAGGAAAATATAACAAACACTAAAAAGAGTTCACCAGATACAAATGAGAAAATTTCAAAATCTGAAGATGAGCATATATCTATTAAAGGTAAAGACACAGTAAATGTAGCTGCATCGAGTAAAGATACATCATGTGTGGCTTCCTCAAGTAAAGACACTTATAAGGATGATAAGAATACAGCCAGTGAAGATGCAGAAAATAATTCACCGGTAAATGGAGCTAATTTAAAAACAGCAGATAGCAAGATCACAGAAAAAGGCAATGATTCTAATAGTAATACTGTTGAAGAAATTAGTGTGAAAGAAATTGAAAAAGAAGTGGGAGCATCTTCTGACAAAGAAGAAGTTGAAACGACTAGAAGGACTATAAAACGCAAATTGAGAAGCAACGAAGTTACTGAAAAATCTGACACTAAGAAGACAAAAACTAAAAATGAGAATGACACAACAATTAAGGATAAAGACACTGGTGTATTGGAGAATGAAGTTTCTACAAATACTGAACCTATTGAAACTAATATAGATAATAAGAATAAGGATGCTAATGAAGAAAAGAATGAAAACGATAAAGATAACGAAGATAGTAATAAAAAGGATAGGAAATAAACTAGAAAAGTTGGAAAGAAAAAACTAAGAAAGAGAAGCCAATTACTGAGGAATACTAAAATAAAAAGGGAATGATGCGAGTGATGCAGCTAAAAAAGAGGAAGCAATTACTGTTGAAGGTAAAGATAATTTAGAAGAATCTGCAAATACAAAAAGACACAGAAAATGATACTGAGAAAGATGCAGAGTCACCTAACGTGGAAGCAGCTGAAAGTAAACCAAGGAGAGGGCCAGGCAGGCGAAGAGGGAGGAAAAGAAAGGTTGGTTTTAGAGGCCGTACAAGTAATAATGAAAATGTTAAAGAAAACAGTAAATCAACTGATAATGCACCAGATAATACAGATATGGTTTCGAATGATACAGATAATATTGAGAAAGAAGATGAGACTAACACGGATGTTGACAGTACAAGAGAAAGTGTTGAATCTAATAAGGAAGATACTAAGGATTTGGCAAAGCATTCAGATTCCAATACTCCTAATACGGAAGTCGAAAATGATAATGAAGAAGAAGATGAGGGAGAATCTGACAAAAAAACGAAGATGGCATTGATGAAGACGATGATGACGGAGACGATGGAGAATCTAGTCATGAAGACGATCAAGAATCACACAATGAGGATCCTAGTGAAGTTGATGTTGAAAGTGATACTAATACTAATTCTCCTCCAAAGACTACGACAAGGCGTGGTAGAAAAAGAAAGTACAAGCCTGAGCCACCATCTAGAAGGACGAGACACAGTACTCCTAGCACACCTTCATCAAAATCTAAACAAACTGGTCCAAAGAAAAGAAGAAAGAAAACTAAAACGGCATCCAATGGGCCAACAAGAGTATCGAGTAGATTAAGAAATAAGAAGTAATAACGTCAAGTTGTGGTAAGATTTCCTACAAGTTGTAACAATATAATACATAATCACTGCATATAATCAAATAGTATAGCATCTTACAAATCGTGTCTGTAATATTTATAAATTTTATAACCAATTTAAAAATTTGTATCAATCTAATTGATAAACTTGAGATGTATTAGAAAGCAGTTGGACAAATGGCAGAGTTATTTTTTTTTAAAAACTTTGATTTAGTATTATTGCATCTCAAAACTGAATATTTTTATTTTCAATCTAGTTTTGTTATGATGTTTAAAAATATATAAAAGAAAGCATATATGTATATATATTTAAATAAAAGAAGGGAAAATGAGCCTTAATATCGTAAACATACAATGCTAAATAAATAAACTTAAGAAGTTCAAATCGTTTAGTTAATCTTTAACAATTCAACATCGAAAATCAAAGTAGCATTTGGTGGGATTAATCCTGGGAAACCACGTGGACCATAGGCGTATGGGCCTGGAATGGTCAATCTAGCCTTTTCACCGACAGATAACTTTGGAATAGCAGCATCCCAACCCTTGATGACTTGACCGACACCAATGTTACATTGGAATGGAGAACCTCTGTCAACAGAAGAGTCGAACTTTTGACCGTTTTCCAAAGTACCAGTGTAGTGGATGGTGACTAAATCACCGACCTTTGGGAAGTTGCTACCATCACCTGGGGTCAATCTATCGATTTTAACATTACCTTCAATAACTTCGGACATTTTTGATTACTTTGTTGTTGTTTGCTACAACTTTGATACTAACTATTAAACCTGTTCAAATCTTGGTTTCCTTTCTTTATATGCTTCTCAGTAATTTATTTTCAAATTTTCGACATGGTGGCGCTAGTGTTACCCGGTCTCCCCACACAACTAAGCTTACTTCACGCCTTGTAGAGTTTATCATCATCACATTGCCTAAATTTTCTTGGGGAACTCCAGTTCAATGGAGTTTATACTTTCTCGAACGTTATCATTGTATCAACCAGATCTTGCTATTGACGAGGAGTAATAACATATTCTGTTTGAGAGCTGTTCCTTATTTCCTTTACTCTTTTGGACGAAATTTTCAATTCCAAAAATGTCTGTCATTTGAAATTTTTCACTCTCTCCTAAAAGGTAAATGGCCTCGAATGAAATACTTTTTAGAGAGGCCAAGTTGAAAGCGGAAATCAAAGAAAATGGCAGACGTCTTGCAAACACTGAAAGGGGTATTAGACAATTTGTAGGACAAAATCGGTTGATGTATTTCAGCCATTAACACTCTAGAAGGAGTTGATACTCCTTTGAGTATTGTAATGGAAATGGACGTCTTTAAAGGATACTCCATCTAAAAGGAACAGTGTCTTTTCCAAGCAATCGAGTGAAGATGATTTTGGCCATGGCCATGACAAAAAAGCGATTTTAATGTCACCCCTAACACGTAGGGAGAATTTAGCTCATTAGCTATGTTTCTAGTTCTGTTACTCTTGTTGTAATTCTTCATGTGATCCCTCTTGTAATTAGTCTGTTCTCTTCTTTAGGAACTAGCCGAAAGAATCAGATGGCACGTAAGATAATGAATAGGAAACGATGGGCCGTATTACAAGGTAAATTGAGGGACGCTTTTCCTTTCTAAGAAGCTCTCGAGAAATACCATGTCCTCATTACGGTAATCACGGATAAACCAGTTCATTACTGCATCTGAATATTTGTTCTTCATGATCTAAAATAGAATTCATTTTGTCATCGCTCTTGTTTCAATGTGGGCGGTTAAGAGCTTAGTAGGGGTAGGTGTCATTCAAGGATAAAGTAATGTGCTATAAAGTTTGCTTCGACCATCTCTACGGATTCTATATTTCTTTTTTTTTAATTATCCTTGTTTGTGACTATGAGGCAAACTGAAAAAAAAATAAGTCTTCAATACATTCTCAGATTGACATTCCGTAATTTGGGTGTAAGGCCTACACGGGATCATTCCGCTTTGTTCAGTTTCGTATTATCATCGTCACTATAACTATTAAGTCTATCCCAAGGGGAATCACACGAAGGTGAAAAAAATAATGGGGTACATTATGGTCTCAACGTTTTCCACTTTGATCTGTTTACGTGACAAAAAGAGGATATATGATTGGTAATCTTAATGAAATGTATTGAAATATGGGGCAAGTGCTCAATATACTACTATAGAGAGTAACGGTCTATCAGTTGAGGCTTATTTTAATTTGAAATTCTTTAGTATACCGGCACGTATTTTCTTTTATTTTTTTTTCCTTGGACTCTTGATGAACAAAATACAGATTTTTCTCCTTGATTACTTCATGATTGTGAATATCAGACTCCAATTTAATATAAATACAGATTGTTGGACGTTGTTTAATTAATTATGTGTATTTAGTTATTTTCATTTCCTTTTTATAGGAAGTAAATAAACACACTCCATAATACCCAAATTATTTCTGTATAATATACTATACAGTATAGTCTTTAATAAATAATTTCAATAAAAAATTAAAAAAATAAAAAATTAAATCAGAAAGAATGGTTCAAGTTCAGAAAACAGCTGTTTTTTCTTTGTTATGCGCTTTACCACAAGTCATTGATGCTGCTAAATCAAACCCAAAAAATGACAATTTGGCTTACAAACAACTTGCTGGGCAGAATGGTACTGTAACTTCTGAGGAATCATTCACATCTACAGTTCCAATTAGTCCATCAGTACCTGTCACCTCACCTTCAAGTCAAACAGAAACTCAAGTTTCTACTGGAGAAACTTTAACCACTCCAATTTCTTTGACAACGCTTTCTAGTTCTTCCATTCAAACCTCAATATTTACTTCTGGTGAACCACAATCGATTCCGTCGAATAGTGTGTCAACAGCATCTACTCAAGAATCTGTTTCAGGTACTAGCCAAAATTCAGTGTCTACTACTCTAAGTGGTGTATCTTCCGAATCTAGTAAATCTCTTGAAACAACAAATATTGAATCAACTGATTCTTCTGAAACTACTCAAATGAGTGAGACTGGTAGTGCCAAAACTACGTCAACTGGTACTGAAAAGACAACCAAAACTACAAATGAAAAGACTACAACTGTTCAGTTTGCTTCTGCTGCTGTTGCTAAAACCTCTGTTGCTGGTATGTTGAACGATGTGGCTAATATTACCATGGAAAGTTCCGATAATTCAACTGCTAGTGCTGCATGGACTTTTATTTCTCCAAATACACAGCAAAGAGTGAATTTAACATCTTTAGGTGGTAATGTAAGTTGGACTGGGTTCGGTCCTTGGGTATATATTTGGTCCACTAATGGTACAAATGTTACTGCTATCAACATGAGCGACCCATCAACCTTACCATCCAATGGTACTTGGGTTATCGCTACTCCACATTCCAATTCTACCATTGAAAGTGTTCCAAATGGTACTATTTGGACTGGTAGTTGTGGTTCTTCTTCTGGTTGTAAATGGAATACATCCAAAGTTGGTACTAAAGCATGGAACACTACTTGGTGGGTTAATTCTTCAACTACTAATGAATATTACTGGTGGAATTGGTTTTTATGGAGTATCTCTCAACAATCTAATTCTGAATCATCTACAACTGAAATTTTTCAAGGTGGTGAAAGAGAATCGAATGAAGATAATGTTGCAGGCAGCCATGTCCAAGGTTCTGGTTTGTTCGGTTTAGGTGGTCACGGTGTTTGGAACTCATCATCATGGGCAAGTGGTGGCAATTGGGGGAACGTTTCTGTTATCCTAAATCAAACAACTACATGTCGTAACGGTACATTACCAGGTCCAAATGGCACTGTTATATCTTGTCCATGGGTTCATACAAGTGTGGAAGAAACCAGTACTGTTGAGACAACTCCTGCTCAAACTAATACCCTTGAAACTAATGTTACAACACTACCATGGTTCTTAAATGGTACCCTGTTGAGTGAATTAAATGAAACCTTGTTTGTTAGAGATTTGGAATATGTCGATGCTTCTAATTCTTTGAAAATACCAACCTGGACTGCAGTAGTAGGCCTATTGGTATCATGTTTAATTTAATTGACTTTCTGTTAAAAATTTAGATTTTTAACCATTTGAGTGTCTATATATAAGATGCTATTTTCTAACTTTTGTACTATTCTTTCTTCGACGATTCTTAGTTCTATTTAAATTCTATATTATTTGTATTTCTTCTAATACCCATACTAATTCACCGTTATTATTAATTGTTTTTGTTATTCTAAATCTATATACTGAATAGCAAGGCTAGTGATATTTATGATTTTTTTCTATTATGAGATAGTAGGGTTGTATTACTCTATAAATTTAATATCAATTTTTGTTATTTATTAATTATTCTTTGTTAAAAATATTATATTAGTAATTTGTAGCCACAGTTTGTCTATTTTTTATTTGCTCCATGTACTGACATCCAGTAAACATTTAATAATTCAAGCGATAAACTAAACATTCTTTGGGTGCTTAATCGACAATGCATAAACATCTAAATAAGTGGTAAATTCATAAATCACTTCATTAATAAACATTGCGTGAATGCCAAGTGCTAAACCAAACCCACAACCTGTTAACATCATGATAACTAAATTTGAATCCAGTTTATAGTAAGATATTAAAATTTTATACAGCCCAAGTTGGAAGAGAGGGATATAAGAGACTAACCCCATAGTTGGGAAAGGTTGTAATGTAAGATGGGCTACAATAATACGTCCTACCATGAAAGCTATAATTAGCCCGCTCATTAAAATAAATGGTAAATTAATAATGCGTTGATCAACTAATATCAATAGCATAATTGACACATAGAATCCAATAAATGGTACTAAGCCGACTTGCTGGTTTTGAATTATTGCACTATTGTTGGTGTTGGTAGGGTCGGATGTAGTATGGTTATCATAATAAGATTGTACATTTTTTATACTTGTATACACATTGAATGCAATTGCAATTCCCACTAAAATATAAATAAAGCATACAAATTCAACGGTAATTGTGCCTAATTGAATTAAGGGGAGATGCCATGGAATTTCAAAACCAAAAAGTCCTTTTAATAAGAAAAGTATAGTAATAGATAATATACCTTCAACAGGGCCCGAGAATGAACTTAGATATAATTTCTGAGTATAATATTCTTCCCAAGTTGACAAATAGAAATTTAATAGCAACCCAAATTGAAGCAAAGGAAATAACCAAGTATATCCCATTTTGAAAGCAGAACAAAATGGTAGCATAGAGAGTGTTGTATTTATAGAATCGATACAATGATCAAACAATTCGCCTAATGGACCTGATTGTCCAATACGTCTAGCGTGTAACCCATCACATGCATCAAATGTTTGATACAAAAATAATCCTAAAGCATACGAGTAAAATGTCCATGTTGGAGACGATTGTGTTAAAGTTGGGTCGTAATACAGCACAGTAATATCATTAATTAAAATAAAGGCAAAACCTGATAATGTGATCAAATTTGGAGCCATATTTCGGGGGAAAATGGTAGCCGTTTTTCTCCAAAATGGGCCTAGGACATATTGACTTATTAATGAATGGTCTTCACTTTGATATTTGTAATTCTTTAAATTGTTGATAGCAGATTGTGGAATAAAATATCCCATTTCAAAAACTATTACTATTTTAGTATATTTTTCTTATAATTTTACCAATAATTTTGCAATTCTTAATTACAATTCACAAATGTGTCACTTTTTTTTTAGGTTTCGGCTTCATCCAGGGTCCCTAATTGCAGATCACCAGAATCGGGGTATGTTTAAAGAATGTAAAGATCTTGTATTGAAAGTTAAGATTCAGTTTTGGCATAAAAAAGATGAATAGTTAATATAAGTAAGAAATGAAAAGTATATAAGAGGTACTTAATTTACATTAGAGATTGGTGTGAGTGGATTTATAATAAAAAAAATAAAATTAATTTATTTATTTGCAAGTGCTTAACATGTTGGAAACAACATTTAATAACTGTTCATTTTCACAAGCAGCAGTTACACGCTCCTTATCGTTTAATTGTTTGTTTACTTGATTTTCACTTTGATGAGTGCCCTTCTTTAATAGAATTGTAATTCTAAATCTTGGTGGTAATGCTCTCTCTAATCTTACTCTTATTCCAAGACCAATTAATGTAGCTAAAGAACAATGAGTAATAGTTGGAGTTATATGAATAACAACTTCAGCCATTTCTTTTTGGTTTCCTGTGTCATGAACTTGAATATCTTCCAAATTAACAATAGATAATTGACCCAAAGTTAAAGGATGTTCTGGATCTTGAATGTATGCCGTAAGATCGTAAATTTCTTGAGCATCAATAGGATCTATCGTGTCCTGGATAAGATGTGTAGATTGTGTGAGTGATTTAAGATTTTCATCGGATTCTTCATCTGATGTTGATTCCGTTATAGAATTCAGAAGTAATAATCTATCTAATAATTCAACATCCTTCAGGACTTGGGATTCTAAGGATCTATCCATCTTTAGTAATAATTTTCTTCTTTCCAATCCATTTTTATTTTGTATACCATTTGATAGATAATTATTCAATTCATCATCTTCTTCTCTTGTTGGAAGTTGGTTTGTTTCCAATACATCAGGATTTTCATTTAAATAATCAGACATATGGTTGTAAAAAGATAAGCGTTTGAAGTTTTAATTATTTAACTGGGTAAATTTTATTAGTTTTTATTTAATTAATGGATATTTTATACATCGGAATTTTCTTTATCATTAATCACTCTTAGTAATATTTTAACCGATGCCCTTTGTTTCACACCTTTTTCAAATTTGTCAGGCATTCGATTCTCAGCTGAAGCATTAAATACGAGAGAGTAAAATAGGTTTAGAAAATAAAAATAAATTCCAAACATAAAAAAATTTTGATGACTAAAGGACTTATTTGTTTCAAGGTATATTGGAATTTATCAATTATGTAAGATAGTTTAATGGTGGGAAATCATTTCAGTATTTTAGATGTTTCAAAAATTAATATATATATTTTTTGATTCAATATACCTTTAAAATAACCCTTCCCTATAAATTATTTATATAAATAAATAAGAGCTCTCTCCTAAATTTTAATGGCTCATAACATATATACTAATACAATCCTCAATTTAGAAATTAGGTTACTTAAGGAACTTTTCCGAATTCAATATTTTTTAAGTGTAACATCTGAATACGTACTTTAAGATTAAGAATAAAGAACTTTAACCTGGTAGGGGAATACTAATGTGAACAGTGAATTTGTTGTTACGGTTTAATTAAAGAGAACAGAATCAAAATAGAGTGACTACTATAATCATTATCAGCATTGTTAAAGAGCCTTGTAGTAATTATACTACTAAGTGATACTTGAAAAATTTAAGATGGAGTACTTGCAATAGTTTCTTATTTAAAACTTCCCTAATACTTGAGTATAAGGGATGATTTGTTTGTCTCAAGATTTGAAGAGTAGCCTATTTCTTCTACCTACTTATATTAACTCTAATTCAAAAAGTGTTGACTAAACACTTCAATATATCTGTCATCATAAATAATATATCAGAGTTAATTGGCAATCATGAAAAAAAAAAGATTTTGATTCCTGCTATTGAATATAATATTGATAATTTTAAATATAAAATTCAAACTCTTTTCACTTTTCAATCTTGTAAAAATCTTTGTAATTCTATATTATCTGATTTATGGTAGGTTCTTATTTTCAATATTGTAATATTGACGACGTTATAAATAATATGTTACGCGCTGACACAAAATATAAAAAAAATATTTGAAAGTTCAACTATATAACCAAAAAATTAATAAGGATAAAAATTAATATAATACATGAGATACATATAAAAAGGAAAAAAATCAAACAAGCAGCTCAGCCACCCTGGTGATTAAATAATGCCAACCCAGTCCCATAGAAAACCTACATTAGGTAATGCCATTAAAAGTGTTTCTATAATACCATTAAAAGTTCAAAAAAATAAATTAGGATTTACAGTTGATATCTCTACGATTACCCCTCAATTTTTAGTATGTTCATATCCCGTGACCAAATATCCCAGGTTATTATATCGGAATAATTTAGAAGATTTAGTGACACATTTAACTTTACATTATGGAGCGAATGCTTGGAAAATATATAATTTTAAAGTTGAACATAATTTTGGTGATTATACTGACGAAGAATTATTAAATTTATATAATAAAGTTGAATTTGCGAATCGATTAACACCACCAATTGACTCGATGAATAATAATAATAATAATCATAATAATAATAATAATAATAATAATAATCAAAGTTTGATTTCTAATGATAATGGCCCCATGAATGAGTTAGAAAGATTATCTAATATTTTATTAAGGGAGAGTTGGCTTGATCATTCACCACCACCATTTCTTTTGTTAGAATTTATTGTAGATGATATGAATAAACATTTACAAAAAGACAAGGGTAATGTAATCCTAGCGCACTGCAAGATGGGAAAGGGAAGATCTGGGACAGTATGTATAGCTTTTATGATGAAATATCTATTCTGTCCCCTTTCTGAAAGTCGTGAAATCTTTATGTGTGGACGATTTAAACCTGGTGTGAGCCGTGGAGTTACAATTTATTCACAATTAAGAATTTTGAAATATCATGAACAATTTTTAAAATTCAATTCTCTTCAACAAGAAGAAATATTGGATGAGATGAGACAATGTAAGATTAGATTACATTGGATTAAATTAATAAACCCGTTAAAAATTTTTTTTTCACAACCATATTCAGTTTCAATTAAATTTCAAGAATATAATGAAAAAAGAGATGGTTTAAATATTATTGAAGCATTAGAAACTGATCGAAGTCTATTGGATAAACAAGATCAACAAGAGATTTTGCTTTATTTACATGAAATAATTTTGAATACGGATATTCGATTAGAATTTGGAATCAAGAATTCCAAATCCAAGAAAAAATTGAAAGATGGATTAGCTCCAACGATTTCATCGTCACATTGTTGGTTAAATTTATTTTGGGAAACTGTGAATGGGATTAAAGATGCAGAAATGCTAATGACAGAGGGTCAAGGGTTAATAAAGCATCCTGAAGTGGAGGGGAAATTCTTTTGCCATTCGATGAATTGGAAAGAATTGGATGGGACGATTGGTAGTACTAATAAAGGGTTATGTTTGTTTGAATCAATGGAATTGTGTTGGAAAGTTTTGTAAGTGCATAAGTAAACGTATATAAAAGATTGCTATATAAGAGGAAATAAATACCATTGTACTCGGAATGTGCATCAAATGCGGTAATTTTTCAATTTCTTTTTTTGATTGGAAAAGAAAAAAAAAAAATCCGATGAGCTTTCTATAAAAAAATTGCAGTATGGGTAGTATTAAGAATTAGTGTAGAAGAGTATATAAGAGTAGACAAATACAGGTGAGCAAGATGAGTGACGATTTATTTAGTAAAGCTTTAGCCAATCCAGAAGCTACAGTTGAAGTGAACTTGCCAGAGGTTGCTCTAAAGGGGAACGAGAGTGCAAGTGAGAGTGAGAGTGAGAGTGAAGGGGAGAACAAGAGTGCAAGTGAGAGTGAGAGTGAAGGGGAGAACAAGAGTGCAAGTGAGAGTGAGAGTGAAGGGGAGAACAAGAGTGAGAGCAAGAACAAGAACAAGAGCAATAGTGCTAGTGCTAGTGATAGTGATAGTAGTAGTGATAGTTCTAGTGACAATGAAGAAGAAGAAGAAGAAGGCTCATCTGTTGAAGAAGGAGTAGTAGATGAAGAAGAAGAAGGTAGCTCTGCTCCAATTAGGTCGGCACATGAAATAGTGGAAGAAGTTGTTGAAATACCCAATGATTATAAGATTGACAAAAAGACTAATATCCAATACATTGGTACAATCCATTCTATATTTGAAAAAAGTATGATCATCCATGCAAATGGATCTGGAGAACAACGAGTCTTGAAAGACGGATCAATATTTTGTTTTGAAGATCATAGGGCTATCGGACGATTAATGGAAGTATTTGGACCGTTACAATCACCATATTACAGAGTTGGTATGAGTAGTGGGGTGGAAGAAGAAAGTAAGGATCTTGTTGGTGAGAAGGCGTTTATAGTGATGCCTGATTCACGCTGGGTGGATACGTTTGAATTGAAGAAAGTTAAAGGTAGTGATGCATCCAATGGGTTTGATGAAGAAGTTGCGCCTGAAGAACAAGAATTCTCAGATGATGAAGAAGAGAGAAAGTTTAAAAGTAGCAAGAAAAATAAGAAGAATAAGAGAAAAAATGATGGTGATGGTGGCAGTGGTGGTGGTAAGATGAAGATGAATAAGGTGTATAATGCACAACCTATGAAGATACCGAAGGGTATGATGGAGACGAATGTTAATGCAAATATAGGCTATCGCTCTCGTAACCACAGGGGGACCACTTCAGGGTCGAATATGCCAGTGTCTATGCCAATACCACAGGGTGTGCCACAGGGCATGCCTCAAGGATTACCACCACCAATGCCTCAAAGTGTACCTCATGGTGTACCACAGGGCATACCAAATATGAATATGCCTATACAATATGGGAACATGCCTATGCAGTATGGTAATATGCCATACAACAATATGCCTTATCCAAACATGCCTTATCCAAACATGCCATATGGAAATATGCCACCACCAAATATGCCTCAGAACATGCCACTACCAAACATACCTCAAAACATGCCACCACCTAACATGCCTCAAAATATGCCATATATGAACATGCCACAACATATGCCACCTCAAAACATGCCATATATGAATAATAATACTCAAAGCATCCCTCCACCTATGCCTCCACCACCAAACTATCAACAACCTAACATGGATCAAGTATATCAATTGCATAATATTCTATTGAAACAAGCTCAAAAGAAACCTGACGTGAAGGAACAAGATGATGTTGAATACTAAAAGTTATAATATGTTATAGAATTATGATTATGATTATGATTAAGATTAGAATAATAAAGTATAGTAGAGTATAGACAGTAGTATATAGTTTACTATAGACAGATTATAGACTGTACAATAGCAATCATGCATTATATATATATATGTACAAGATAGAAACCTATTAATAAGGCAGCAGTTTACGCAGAGCTTTGACATGTGTCGAATGAGCTGGAACACGACGAGACAATGCTGCCAAAGCACGATGGGACCAGCCGATATTACCGTGGTTTCTTCCAGCTTTAGACCGCACAAATTGCTCGGCGGCTGGACCACCAGGAGCCACTCGACGACGCCAACGCTTTAATGTGCCCTTGTGAGTTTTAAGCTTAAGTTTGTGAAGGCCACGGACGAGTGAGAGCTGGAGGGGGGCAGGGAGATGTGAGGGGGCAGCAAATAGGCCAATGAGGCGTAGCATGGGGGGAAAATAAAAGAAGTATGGGGGCGAGGAGGAGGAGGAGAAAGGGTAGGCTTGAATTGAGGGGAGTTTTTAGCAGCTGGCCTCTTAACAATACATTATAGTGGGCGGGCTGTTTTATATGCGGCGCGAGCTCTAGTTACAAAAAAAGAAAAAGAAAAAGAAGAAGATCTAAATCACGTGAGGGAAAAGTAGTTCGTATCACGTGCGAACATACACTACACACGTGATCTAATACTCCCCCCTTTTTTTGGCGTCAATCCAGGCCTTTTTACAATCGCGATAGGCGGCAAAAAACTCAGCACAAACAGTCTTGTGATCGTCTGGATGGTCTGTCATACAACGGACACTCATCTGGGCAGATTCATGACATGGATCATAGAACTTAGAAGATTCCTTATCGGCAAAGTTGAATCGAGTCATAGTAGAAGTAGGCTTATCAGGGAAATATTGGAAAGTTGTCACGTGGTTATCAGGGTCATGATGTACAAAGGAAACGTTGGTAGGATCATTCTGAACGACAGAGCCATTTTCCAATTGCTTGGCAGGATTACTTTCTGGGGAGCTTTGCGTGGGGGCTTTTGCGGTCATGACGTATGTATTAGTTATCTTAGAAGATAGATAGTATATGCTAAAAGATAAGAAGATATAGGCGGCCATTGATATAAGTCGACCGTGTTCGGGCGGATCTTTTGGCATGCGTTCCGGCGGACCGACGGCGGTGTCGGTCCAACGGGCTGCGGCTCGTGACTCGTGGGCGGCTATGTATTGTGTAAATGCCGGAGAAACCCGGACAAACGGTAAGACATCTATGGCAACCCTTTAAGGGTGGGGGCATCGGGAAGATGTATATAAGAGAGCATAATAAAGGAAGTCCAAAAGTTATTTTTTTTGTATTCAAGTTTAAAGTTTAAACTTATACAAGTGTACCTTACCTTAATCTATTGTACATCACATACTCTTTTCAAGAAAGAAAAGAAATATAAACAAAGAAATTAATATTAAAATAAAAAAAAAATGCCTGCTATCTCTTTGGAAAAAGTTAAATTGTTTGTCGATGTCGACTCTAATCCTCCTTATCCTCCTTCCAACACTTCTGTCAAGACCATTTTGACTAAAGAAGCTTTGGAATTTATTGTTTTGTTACATAGAACTTTCAATGCTAGAAGAAAACAATTGTTACAAAATAGAAAGGATTTCCAAGCTAAATTGGATAGAGGCGATACCTCTTTGGATTTCTTACCAGAAACTGCTAACATTAGAAACGATCCATCATGGTTGGGCCCCATCTTGGCTCCCGGACTAATCAACAGATCCACTGAAATTACTGGTCCACCAACAAGAAACATGTTGATCAATGCATTGAACGCTCCCTTGGTAAACACTTATATGACCGATTTCGAAGATTCCAATGCTCCTACTTGGGAAAATTTGATTTATGGTCAAATCAATCTATATGACGCTATTAGAAATCAAATCAATTTCACAAATCAAAAGACAAATAAAGATTATAAATTAAAAGACGATATTGCTAATTTACCTACATTAATTGTAAGACCTCGTGGTTGGCATATGATTGAAAAACATTTAACTGTTGATTATGAACCAATCAGTGCATCTATTTTCGATTTTGGTTTATATTTCTTCCATAACGCCAAGAAATTGATCGAGATTGGTAAGGGTCCATACTTCTATTTACCTAAAATGGAACACCACTTAGAGGCTAAATTATGGAATGATATCTTTAACGTGGCTCAAGATTATTTAGAAATCCCAAGAGGCACCATTAGAGCCACTGTATTAATTGAAACTTTACCAGCTGCATTCCAAATGGAGGAAATTATCTTCCAATTAAGACAACATTCTTCAGGTTTGAATTGTGGTCGTTGGGATTACATCTTTTCCACCATTAAAAAATTCATGAATGATCCAACCCATATTTTACCAGAAAGAGATCAAGTAACAATGACTTCACCTTTTATGGATGCATATGTTAAACGTTTAATCAATACTTGTCACAGAAGAAACGTTCATGCCATGGGTGGTATGGCTGCTCAAATTCCTATCAAGACAGATTTGAACTTGAACAAGATTGCTATGGAAAAAGTTAGAGCTGACAAGATTAGAGAACTAAAAAATGGTCATGATGGGTCATGGATTGCTCATCCTCAATTAGCTACTATTTGTAATTTGGTCTTTAAAGAAATGGGTACACCAAACCAAATCTTTAATATTCCAGATATCAACTTGAACGATTACTCGTTGACTGATACTAATATCCCTGACCATCAAGTTACTATCCGTAGTTTGAATCAAAATTTGGAAATTGGGTTGAAATATATGGAATCTTGGTTAAGAGGTTCAGGTTGTGTCCCCATCAATAATTTGATGGAAGACGCAGCTACTGCTGAAGTGTCAAGGGCCCAATTGTGTCAATGGTGTAAACATGGTGTTGTGTTGAAAGATACTAATGAAAAAGTGACTCCTCAATTATTGAAATCGTTGCTAGATAAACAAGTTCAAGATTTAGTGGCAGAAGTTAATAACCCAAATAATAAATATGAATTGGCTGCCAGGTATTTATTACCAGAAATTGACGGTCAACATTTCAGTGAATTCTTGACTAATCTATTGTACGATGAAATTATCACTTTAAAACAACCAATTGATGTAAGTAAGTTGTAAATGCGGTTGTGTTTACATTAGCATTTGCATTTGCGCTTGCGCATGTGCTTACACTTTTCTTTTGACGTTTATCTTTTTCCGATTTAAAAAAAAAAAATATTTTTATTTCTTTTTTTTCACTTAAGAATATATAAATCCCACTATATTTAGATGTATATACTGAAATAGGTGATACAAAATATATATCAAAAAATTCTTTCATATTTGCACTACTGCCTATTCACAGCCACTATGAATAGTTCCTATAGCAAAAAAATACATCACTTGCCAAATCAAGAATTTTTGTAGGAATATCAAACGCGTTACAGTTCTGTTTTAAATTTTATTTTTTATTCTTTTAGATTATTTTTATTTTATGTAATTTCTTTTTTTAACGCTTTTATTTCCCCTTTTCTATTTTTTGCCGATTTCTATCTAAAGCCTTATTCTATTTTTTTCTTAGATTTTTTTTCTTTCATTTTCGTTACTCCCAATTTTACTCCTATATACATTTACACTTATACTTGTGCTTACACTTGCATATTCATTGGCATTTACATTTACATATATTTGCATCTGCATTTTCAAATCTACAATTTTAACTAGATAGGTTTGACTCTTTTATTCCTTTCATTTAAACTACCCCACCGCACTTTTTCATTGTTTGATTTAGTACAGAAAAAAAAGTACAACCAAACATTCCTATTCCCTTTACTTTTCTTTTCTTTTTTTTTTTTTTTTTTTTCTTTTTCTTCTTTTCAATATAGAATCTTTTTATTTATTATTATATTACTATTATTATATTTTATTTTTATTTTTTTTTTTAACATCTTTTTAGGAAAATCCCTATCATTAAGACATCATAGATTTTCATTAGAAAAAAAAAGATAAAAAAAAAAAAGCATTCATTACTGTCCATTCTCATATTTTATTACTTTACTTTTTATTCTTTTTTTTTTTATATTATTTTATTTTAAATTGTCATTTCCATATTGCATTTTGCATATTCTTAACGATTGATTTCTCACTAATTAACCTAACATATCTTTTCCCCCTTCACAAAAAATACAAAAAAACCACAATTTAAAATACACTATTTTTTAAAAAAAAAATCTCAATAGAAAAGGAAAAAAAAAACAGAAAGCAAGCAAATACACGATTATCCCCTACGCAAAATTGATTCAACGCAATGTATACCCCTGTCCCGTTCAACTCGAATAATAATTCTTCAAATAATTTCTCCTCCACAGATTCGTTACCTAATTCAAATTCAACTTCAAATTTAACTTCACATAATCATATAAATTCCACTTCAAACAACAATAACAATGTTCAAACAAGAAGAAGAGGTGCTAGTATGAATATGTTGTTGAGCACTTTTGGTATTAGACAACAACAATCTGCTTCTGCATCTTCATCAAATCAAGCAAATCAAATCACTTCCTCTTCAGTTTCTTCAAATAATCAATCGAATCTATTAGGTATCAATGGTACAAATAATTCTGCTTTAAATATGGAATTAACCCCACAGACTACAAATAGTGTTACCGGTTCAGGTTTACCTTCTCCAACTAATTTATCAAACTCAAATTTAAATTTCGAAAGAGCTCATCTTCATAATAACAATCACGATTTACATTCCAATATTTATTCTTCTTCAAACCCAAATCTAGCAAATATTAACATTATCAATTCTTCAATTAATGATATTCCAAGAGCAATGACTCCCAATGGTTACGGTAATGTAAGACCAAATAACCCCTTTTCCAATACTTCAAGTTCAAATAATATTGGCGCACCTTTAAGTAGAACAGATACAAATGGTAGGTTGACTCCAATGAATAATATTGGAACAAGTACCTCTACACAAATTTATAACAACAACAATAACGGCATGCCAATTCCCAATAATGTTCGTTTATCACATTCAAATATAATCACTGGAAGTGATGGTCCTCCTTCAAGATCTACTTCTCCAAATCCCTTTAGACAAAATATGACAACTCCTTCAAGAATAAATAGAGCAAACACGGCAAGTCCAAGAACTTTTAGTTCAAATAATTTAATTGCTCCCACTGGTATTTCTACAGCAAGTGCAAATGTAACTTCAAGACCTTTGGGAATGATTAATAATAATACTCAACCTTTGGCAACAACTGCTGGTTCTGCTTCGAGTCCAATCGTTATAACAACTGCTCCAAATAGTCCCTCTGTAGCGGCACCTATCCCTACAACAACAACAAAGGGTAGAGCACCCACAAATCCAATTAATATTCCAGGTGGCACGGAACCAATGAGTCCTGCTGTAGCTCATGGATTTTCTACAAGTCCCGTAGTACCACAACCATTCCCCAATGCAAATTCTAATGAAAATAATAATGACCTTAACACAATTCCTCATCATTCAAATGTGAATGGTATGGGACAACAACAACAACAAGCTGATGATGATGATGATAACAATACTGATGATACTGATGAAGATGATATGGATTTGGGACATGATGAATTTGTCAATAACGTCCAATCATTACCAAGAATTTCTTCTCATAATACCAATACCAATGTTTCCAATTCTACAATTTCTCTAAGACAATCTAATGGTAGTAACAGAACCACTGCCAGATCTACAAGAGCCAATACAAGAACTCAAACGTCTGGATCTCATGTTCCACATCATGATATGAATGCTCAATTACCTATTTCAATTTCTTTAACTTCTTCAGATTCCAACAACAATAACAATAATAATTCAAATAATGACTCTAGTATTAATTTAAGTGCCAATCATCATCCAATAAATTTACATGCTACAAAGGATAATCCATTAAGTTTAAAAAATTTACGTCATTTCATTTATGGACCAAATCAAAAAGATGCTGATAAGGCATTACATTTAGAATCGCCACCAAATCAAACAATCCCAGCAAAAGTTGATGAAGAAACTTTGAAAAATAGAAAGACTAAATATGGATTATTTAGTATTAGATTAACTCCATTTATTGATAGTCATAGTTCTACGTCTCATGCGGGTTTATTTTTCGATCCAGTGGTTAGAAATGCAGGTGGTGGTTCACAATTAGTTATTGGTCGTTATACTGAAAGAGTACGTGAAGCCATCTCCAAGATTCCTGAACAATTCCATCCTGTTGTGTTTAAATCGAAAGTTGTCTCTAGAACTCATGGTTGTTTTAAAGTTGATTCTCAAGGTACTTGGTATATTAAAGATGTTAAATCTTCGAGTGGTACATTTTTAAACCATCAAAGATTATCACCAGCTTCAGCGTTATCTAAGGATGTCATGTTACATGATGGTGATATATTACAATTAGGTATGGATTTCCGTGGTGGTACTGAAGAAATTTATCGATGTGTTAAGATGAGAGTGGAATTGAATAAATCATGGAAACGTAAGGCAAATGCATTTAATAAAGAAGCTATTCAAAGAATGAAGAATTTACAAAAGATGACATTAGGTTTAGAAGGTGATGATTGTTCTATATGTTTATCCAAGATTAAACCTTGTCAAGCTATATTTATATCGCCATGTTCTCATAGTTGGCATTTCCATTGTATTCGTCGTTTAGTCATGTTACAATATCCTCAATTTGTTTGTCCAAACTGTAGATCTACATGTGATTTGGAAAGTTCATTAGAAAGTAGTGATTCTGAAAATGAAGATATTGATATTGATATGGGTGGTAATGATGATGATGATGATGGTGATGATGATGATGAAGGTGATGATGAAACAACAGCAAATACTGAAAAGAATAAACCAAATAATCGTACGATTTCTAGATTAAATAATACTAGGAGTATACGAGCCTCCAGTAATGTTGTTTAAAAATTACTAAAAAAAAGAAAAAAAAATAAACGAGGATAAAACGATCATTATCGTTTTTATATATATAATTATGTATATATAATTATGTATATATAATTATGTATATATAACATTGGAATATAAAATTAAATACGTCTACTTTATATAATTTCTTTCTTTTTTTTTTTTTTTTTATTTTTTTTTTGTTTTTATTTCGTTACTAAAAGTTCAATTTAATAAGCGCAATAAAACCTCTTGAGTTTGTTTTTTACCAAGACCAAATTTATAAAATTCATGACCACCTTCTACAATTTTCCATTCTTTCACTTGGTTTGATAATTTCGATAAATCTCTTTGCCATTCCCCCCATTTCAATGAATTTTTCACCATTTCTTTGGATGTAACAACACTTGTTTTAACATTTTGTAAATCTTGTTTGGAATTGATGACATCGTTATAACTTAATAACGAACTTGTCAAACTTTCCAAGAATTTCATTCTGAGGAATTTACCTTGGAATTTCATATCACGACCAAAGATTCTTTCAAAGGACCCATGATGAGCTATCAACCATGAAGATTGCAAATTCAAACCTAATGGAGACCAAAGACCATCCCATAAGATTTTCAATTCATTTAATCGTTTCACACCAGGTGGGAGTTTTGATGAGGATGCGAGAATGTTGATGATTTGTGAATAATAATAGTTGTCACCGTCATCATCATCAGATGGAGGTAAGAGTCGTTGAATATAATTTTTCAATAATAAATCCTCATGCCAAGATTCTATAAGCATCATTGCATGTACTTTATCCAAGTTTTTAGCAGTAAAGACTTGAGTTAATAATCCACCCATATCATAGCCTATAGTAATGAAAGGTCCTTGGATTTGGGCCTCTTCGAATAATGCGTATTGTAAAGAATTGGCCAAGATGGCAATCGAGATTGGAGCTGGAGGTGAATCACTTAATCCGTAACCTGGACGATCATAAGTACAATATCGATGTATTTTATTTAAATGATACAATTCTTTAATCCAATTTGCAGATTGATAACTTGTATCGAATGAACCATGTTCGAATAAGATGATGGGTTGTAATGAATCTGTTGAATTGAACACATCACCAAAACATTGGATATGTAATTGATGAGTATGAGCTGTGTTTGTCCAGTGGAACGATTCATAATCAGGTGATGATGATGATGATGATGATGATGTAGAGGAATTATTGATATATTTTGTTGTTTGATGTAAATCCCAAGTGGATAATAATGTGTTTAAAGTGAAAAAACTGATGTAGAGTAGAATGAGGGATTTGATAAAGGTTCTAAACCCAATGAAAATCCATTCTTTAAAAGTATGTTTATCGATAGAACGGGGTGGGGGTGGGGGTGGAGTGTGGTTGTGATTGATTGAATTATAATTTGTTTGTGAGGGAAATTCGGATTGTTCAGAGTAAATGTTATTTAATTGAGTTGTATAATGAAGGAAATACCAATCTAGGACAAAGCCAATTAAAAATGAAAATGAAGCCCAAAGATAAGTGAAGATACCGATGATACCGATTCTTGATCTTGTATAATGGATTGCAAAAATGAGAATCAAATTGAATAAAGTCAGTAAGCATAGAGTCAAATTGAGGAATGAATCTAGGGAGGAATAAAGGTTTGAATTTGTGAACCAAAGATTGAAACAATTGGCAATAATGGATAGAATGATTAACGAGATGTCATTGAAATTATTTAATTTATTGTTTGAATTGAAAAAAACGGAGATGTTGAAGAAATAATCGGAGATGATGGAGAGGAATAACCAAATTGTGTTGATGATGATTAGGATGTTTAGTATCCATTGGGAGTTTATTAGGAATGATTTATAATTTTTTTGCAAGTTGTAAATTTTATTTTGTAGTTGAGGTTCGGAGTCTACAATTAACGAGGGGGAAGCGTGTGTGTTTGTGTTTGAATTTGCATTTGCATTTGCATTTGCATTTGCATTTGCATTTTCATTTGCATTTTCATTTGCATTTGCACCTGCGTTTCCTAAAGTTCTATTTGATGGTTCCACGTTTATGTTTGACATCTTTTGCCAAAGGATTTACCATGGGAAGAATATGATTTTTTTTTACATTGTCGATTCCGTTTCGGCCCCTTTAATAGTGCGCTATCTCTTTATAAAGCGGAGTGGTGAATGCGCGGCAATGAATTATTAAAAAATATATATGCAATAAATATAAGAGTAAAAAAAGAATATATGAAAAAAAATAAATACAATATCATTATTTAATAAACTGGGGTGATTACTTCCTATAATCTATATTTTTGAAATGAATTTGGTTATTATGAGTAGCATTTGCATTTGCGGTTGCATTGACGGTTGAACTTGAGTTTGGAATATTTTGTAATTTCTGTTGGGATAAAGTACGTAAATTATTGAATGCAGAAGGAGGGGTATTTATGGTGGTATATGAATTTGGAAACATTGGTTGCAGAGGTGCTGTGTTGTTGTACTGTAGAAATGAGTTTGGGAATTGATTTTTCGTGACTTGCTGTTGTGGTTGTGGTTGTGGTTGTGGTTGCGATTGCTGTTGTGGTTGCTGTTGCAAGTGCGACTGCGGCTGCGACTGCGGCTGCATCTGCGCATATACTTCTTGCTTTATTAGATTAGGCGGACCACCCACATTTTGCTTTTGCATCTTGTTTGGTCTCAACATTTGCAATTGTTCATCTGTTAGTGGGTGATAGTGTATATTCTTCCCTCTACCTTTAATTCCCTTGTTGGAATTCTTGTATAACGAGGCGAAATAATCTAGAATCAGTTTTTCCTCTTGTGGAATATTATCATTGGGATTCATATTGGCCAATTTGTTTGTCAGCTCTATTAACGTGTTGTAATGGAATTTGTTCTGATGAGCCTTCATGTTCCCCAATTGGGTAAACGTCTTGTTACAATTATCCAATTTACAGAAATACGGCTTCAATTTCTTGTGGGTCAGCACATGGGCCGTGAGATTGCCCTTTCTGGAAAACCGCTTGTTGCAGATCTTGCACGAGTACGGTTTCTCCCCTGTATGCAATCTCTGGTGAGTCTTCAAATTACCGCCTTGGGTAAATTTCTTGCCACAGAAATTACACTGGTATGGCTTGTACCCGATATGGGATCGGATATGGACTTCCAAATGGGTGGACTGGGAAAAGAAACGGTGGCAATACGGACATTGGTGAGTCTTTTTCTTGGTCCTTGATCTTGTTGGGGAAAGATCGTTATTGACGGGAGTCTGTGGCGAAGTGGAGAGCAGGGGCGAGCCCATGGGTGACGTGATGGTGTTGGCTGCTGTCGTTTCTTGTTTGATGGATTGTCTGGGAGAATTCTCCTGGGATGTTGGAGAGAGTAGCAAGAAATTCTTGGAGTCCTGATCTTGAGCCGTGGAAGACGATTGGGAGGACGATGACGTATGAGCAGAGGAGGCGGAGGGGGCGGAGGCAGCGGCGGAGGCTGCTGCGGAGGCTGCTGTATGGGGCTTATCGATACCCCCGACAAGTTGGGTAGGCGGAGGGATTATAGAAGTGTTTTGGGAAAACAGTAAATCCCCGTTGAGATCTGTCTGCACCTTTTCGGTAATGCCATTCTTGCGGGCCTGGATCATCAGCATCAACTGGTCGATCTTGGTGTTGCCCACGAGTTTTCTAGGGTCCTCGTGGGATGTGGAGGCGGAAGCGGAGGCGGGGACGGGGACGGGAACGGAGACGGGAACGGGAACGGAGGCGGAAGCGGAAGCTGGAACGGAGGCGGAGGCGGAAGCGGCAACCGGGACAGGAACGGCAGAAGCAGAGGGACCAGCGGCGCCAGAGGGCCCAGCAGGGTGTGGAGAAGCAGTCGCAGCCGCAGCCGCAGTCGCAGTCGCAGTCGCAGTCGCAGTCGCAGTCGCAGCCGTATGCGAATTGGCATTGGAACGGGCAGACTTGTTGTACAGGGACATTCCCGGTGACGTATTGGGCAGCGTGATGTCGCTGAATATGGAGTTGTTACGTAAGTTGAGGTAATAGTTGACGGAGTCACGTTTCTTGTTCGACAGCAGCTGCTGTTGCAGATCGAGGTCATCGACCGACTGGAGCTTCAACGAATTGTGGCGGGAATCGAGGAACCCGAACGCCGAGACAGAGGGGCCGGCACCGGCACCAGGGCCCGAGATGGACCCCAGCGCCGAGCCGGAACCGGCGGGGTTAAAGTATTGGAATAGTGAGTCCAGTTCCGGACCAGTGTCCTGAGTCGGCGCGGGGGCCAGCCCCGGGTTGGAGTATGACTTGGACAGGCGCAGAGCAGGGCGGGGCGCGTTGACGTTGGCGCTTGTGCTTGCGCCGGTAACGGCGGGGCCGGCGACGCCGTCCGGGATGGAAGACCACAGGGGGTCGATGATGGACAGGCCACGTGCCGGCGGTGGACCCAGCACGGGGGCCGGCCCGGAACCAGAATTCGCGTTGGCAGAGGCGCTCGCACTCGCATTCGCACTCGCACTCGCGTCCGCGGGCAGCGCCAGGGCCAGAAAACTGGCCACCGAGTCGAGCCGTGGGCGGTTGCCGAGGTCGCGGAGGTCACGTGAGAGGTCGTGTGCGTCACGTGGGTCGCGCGGGTCACGTGGGTCGGAGGAGGGGCGTGTGGAAGGGGGCAGCATCGGGAGAGGCGTGGGGGGCTGCGGGCGTGGCTTGCTGGGGCGGGCTCGTTCCTTTCTTTTTCGCCCCGCGCCGTTATATACCGCGGCGTGCCACGGCATTGGCGCACCGCGCGCATCGCGCGGTGCGTGATGGTGGCGTGGCACACAGGCACGGCCCGACGCAGTGCGGCACGCAGTGCGGCACGCAGCACCGGCGAAATCCCGCCACCGACGCGTCGCGCCGTTTTGCTTATAAGACGGTGCTTGCACAGCCAGCTCGGCCCACGACGCCTCGGCCCCCCACGCCACCCCCTCACGTCTCCGTGCCGCCCCCCCACCCCCTCCCAACACTCCCCCCCCCCCACGATGTCTGCCGCACCCCCCAAGATCCGCCAACTGCCCCCCGTCACTCCAGACGGCTCGGCCGCCTCGTTCCAGATCCGCGACGAAGACCACACGCTGGGAAACGCCCTCCGTTATTTGCTGATGCGCAATCCGGCCGTGGAATTCTGCGGGTATTCCATCCCCCACCCCTCGGAACCGTTTCTGAATCTGCGTGTGCAGACGTATGGTGACATCACTGCCAGCGACGCTTTGGCCCAGGGTCTGCAGGACTTGATGGATCTGTGTGACGTTGTGGAGGATACGTTTACGCGTCGTATCCAGGAGCTATGAGCGAGTTTGGGAGGTTCAGTTTTATATATGATGCCTTATAGAGTTGTTTATTGTATAGTATGGTATAGTGTGTTATAGTGTGTTATAGCGTGTTATAGTTTAACCTGGCATAGAGCATTTGTCCTTTCCATGTCCCGTGACTCGCCACCCCGTTCGCCACCCCGTTCGCCACCCATCGTTCTCGGAAGCTCGTCTCCGCAGCGTGCTCACATTCTACGAACCGTTCTCGGAATTGAGAATTTCAAAGTGGTCCCGTCCCATTGTCCAGAGGATCTGGACCCTTTGCAATACGAGTCGGCCAAAGAATATGCCTTGGCAACCTGTAATGCCAAGCTGGATTGCCTGTTGCAACGCCAGGCGTCTTTTGAAACTCCCAGCGTGGTGGTGGTTGCTGATACTGTCGTGGCAGACTGTGACGGCAGAGTGTATGGCAAACCTCACGATAGCAAGACCCAATATGAAATGCTGGCCCATTTCATCAAGGGTCCCTTTGTCGAAATCCACACTGCGTTGCGAGTGGTGGTGGTGGTATGCAAGAACAGCGTTGATGACATCACCTCGCATTGTGAAACCACCAGGCTTGTTTTTGACCCCACCATTACACCTCACGTATTGCGCGACTATATAAACACTGGCGAAGGCATAAACGCAGCAGGCGGGTTTTGTATCCAAGCTGGAGGCGGTGCTCTTGTCAAGTCCGTCGAGGGCGATTACTACAATGTAGTTGGCTTACCTGCAAACGCCTTGTTTAACGCCTTGCTTGCCGTGAAGGATTTTCTTCCCTCGCGGAACCGCCGAGAATAAGTACCCTTTGTATTTAGCTATATAAAACGTATGGCACACTACGCTTCACGATCCACGCTGCACGATCCACGCTGCACGTGCCGCGCATCATGACACATAAATTCTTTACTAACAATTACTACACCGTCATCGACAATGACAATTCCTCCACTTCCTCCCACTCCTCCACCACTTCCGCCTGCTACACGTCCATCCCCAGTGCCAACACAAACCCAAACATCATCAAAAACTCGTCAAACGTCCCTCAAAACACAATGTTCATCGTCATCATCATCGTAATCATCAGCATTGTCCTGACCATGTTCATCTGTGAGCTGATCAACAGACTGGATATCGTCATTGATAACTCCAGCAAAGTCAAACACCTGCTCACACAAAAGATCACCACTTGGAAGACTCCTCTTCCAATTCCAACCCCAATCCCAGGCTACAACAATGACGACGACGATGACGAATTTTCCAATGTGGATTTGGAATCCTCGCCTATGGTCTAAAGCTAGGTAACCGTGGCGTTCCTCTCAATCTCGATAATTCCGAACTCGTTTGCCTGTTCTCGGAGCGCTAATCCCGTAGACACTCCGTTCGCGACTATCGGCTTCCACCACTTTTCGTTTACACAATGGTCGTTTGCAGAATAGAGAATGTAATTTGAAAATCAAAAGGTAAAAGAGATGTCCATATTTAAGCAGCACCCATTGCACCGGAAACCATTCTTGCAGGTTGTGCCACAGACCATTCTTGCAAATTGTGCCACAAACCATTCTTGCAAATTGCAGCCCCAATCGAACCCCCAATCAAACCCCCAATCGAACCCCCCCCAACATGTCCAAATTATACTCCTACGAAGAAATCGCCGCCCACAACACTACAGAAAGTGCCTGGATCATCATAAAGGATAAAGTCTACGACGTTACCAAGTTCCTCGATTCCCATCCAGGTGGGGACGAGATCATCCTTGAACTAGCAGGCCAAGACGCCACTCAAGATTTCGAAGACATTGGCCATTCCAACGACGCCTTGGAATTCCTAGACGCCTTGCTACTCGGCCCCGTCGATTTGAAAAGTCCCAAAGCCGTCCCACAACCAGATGCTAAGAATGCCAAAAACGATCCAAATGCTCTTCAAGGTAATGGTGCCATCGTCATCGTTGCTGCAGTAATCTTCTTTGCAACTGCAATCTACATGTCTCATTAATCTTGCACTGCGTCACGCCCCGGCCCGGCCCGCCCCATTCTGTACAGTACTCTCTCTCTCTATATCTATCTATCCGTTATACAACTTATATATCCCTACTTATATACTATTTATCTCTCCTTCACATAGGACGAACGTTATAAAGAACAATTCGATCAGTGACATGGTACACTTTTTGTTTCAATTCCTCATTCCCACTTGCGTCCTGGCCCTCCCCCTCCCCCTCCCCCTCGCCCTCCGCCTCTTGCTTCTCCCGTAATATCTTATCCACCAAATCTTCATCAACTTCTTCATTCACATCGTCACCATCCTCCTTCTCAATCACTTTACGATGCAAGGATGCATTTTGAGGAAACACCAATTCAGTCCCAACCAATTTCTTCCATTGACCTTCATACAATTCATTCCCAATCTTGAACAACGGCAACCCTTCACGGTTCGATAACCCACTGATCTGTAACGAATCTCGTTGGTTCACCACCGTCTTTTCTCGGTAATTATTACTGGGAATGTCAAGACTAATATACAATTCCTCCATTTCCATCCCTACACTCATCCCAGTTTTCTTGTTCAAATTCCCCTGTCTTTGTTTGATATCGGCATCAGACCCAGCTTCCACTGCACTTTGGAATGACCAATTCATTTCTTCACCTTTTTTCAAAAATTCCGTATTACCATTCATCGTCATTCTCCATCTTCTTTTCTCAAACGGTACTATTCTATCTTCTCCATTCTCCAAACTTTCATCCCCCTCATCATCATCTCCCTCATCATCAACCATCCCAACTTGATAATCTTTAATCAATTCATACTTGTCTAACGAACAACTACCACTACGTATATACCCACCTTCCTCCAATTCATCATCATATCTTGAATATCCCATTAATGACATCCCAAGAGCAATCTTGCTTGCTGCATGTGTCACAATTAATATCGTTTCCACTTGATTAAACTGTTCTTCCACTCTTTTGATGAAAATGGGCCAGAATTTCTTACATCTCTCATACAATTCATCTGCAGTCTCACCTTGATCACTAGGTATAATTCCTGAACCAGGAACCCACTCTGAACTTTCACTCAATATACTACGATCATCATGGCCGGGGAATAATTTCTTTAACGTTTCTAAATCTGCTGGAATAGGGATCGTGGGACGGTCTGGTTTATACCATTCTCCAACTCCCTTCTCCAAATAAACTGGAAGTTCCAATAATTTCGCTATTGGTTCACTTGTTTGAATACATCTATAAAATGGTGAAGAAAAGATTAATTCAGGTTGATTATCAATAGATAAGATATAATGGCCCAACTCTTTAGCTTGATTAACACCATGGTCTGCTAATGGAACATCACTATCTACACCAGTAGGCGGTAATGGATAAGGTCCATGAGGTAACCAATTGGATCGATACCCGTGTCTAGCAATATATATAACTTTGATTGTCATGATGTATTGAAAAGAAAATAAAAAAAAACAGAAAAACACGTACACACAGATGCTTTACTCGTTATATAAAACGTACTTCTTGTTCTTGATAATTATATTGTTATGTTGTTGTGTGTGTGTATGTGTGTGTGTGTGTGTGTGTATGTATATATGTCTGAGTGTGTGTGTTTTTACGTTGTTTGTTTTTTCCAAAGTATATATATTGTCTTTCCGAAAACTAGTTAAATCTACAAATCATAATAAAAGCTATAAAAAGATGCACATTTTGCCTAAATACTCATGACACGATATTTTAATCTTGTTCAAGTCAATCATTCAATACGTCTAGTTTATCTTTTAATCTCTTTGTTTTTTTTTTTTTTTTTTTTTTTTCCCTTTTTCTATTCTTTAAAAATGTCATTTGCTGCAAATGACCGATCTTTTTTTAATGGAAAAGTCACCTGATCTGGATTTTCGGACTACCACTTGTGGGACCTTGAAAAAATATCAATCTAACAAACATTCTAAAACATTATATAAGCTTGTATAACAACAGCCAAGAAGGAACGAAAGAAAACGGAAAAATCTTTTACACATACAATGGCCCCTCCACATAACAAAAGAATAAAAACATTATCCGTTTCAAGACCATTCATATATGGAAACACCGCAAAAAAAATAGGTAGTATTAGACCGCCAAATGCTCCACCAGAACATACACATATTTGGAAATTATTTATAAAGGGATTAAATAATGATGATATTTCATATTTCATTAAAAAAGTCGTAGTCAAATTACATGATACTTATCCAAATCCAATTCGAACTCTAGAGACTCCACCTTTTGAAATTACTGAAACAGGTTGGGGTGAATTCGAAATTAATATTAAAATTTATTTCATTGATTCTTCCAATGAAAAATTCCTAAATTTTTATCATCATTTAAGATTACATCCATATAAAACTCCAAATCAAATAGCATCAACTGAAGAAGCTTCCACTGCAACTACGACTACGGAAAATAGTAATAATGCAACTACAAAAGATGAGGGAAAAAATGATAATTCAAAAAAACAAGATGATGATATAGTAAGCTCTGTAATATATGATGAAATAATATTCAATGAACCAAATGAAACTTTCTTAAACGTTTTATTATCTAAACCAGGTAATTATTTACCATCAAATTCAGAAGAAATTAATGAAAAAAATATTGTTAATGGTACAATTTTTTCCAAACAATTAGAATCTGATGAAATAGATCGAATAAATTTGCGTATAGACACTGTAGAAAAGGAAATTAATGAATTAAAAGAAAAGATAAAAGAACGATTAGCTTCTAAATAAGAAATAAATGAAACAGTTTCAAAGAATGTTGGAAGCGTTTTTTTTTGTTTTTTTTTTTTATTAAGGCCAATATTTTATGTACTATTAATGTAATTGTATAAGTATACTTAATTATATATATATATGTGTATGTGTGTGTGTGTGTAAACTTACTTATTTTATTTTTTTTTTTTTTTTATTTTTTTTTTAATTTTTATAATTTCTTGCCAACTTGTTTATCATTTTGTATCCTCTATCTTATCTTTGGTATCATCTAATAAATTCAATTCTGGAACAGGTCTTTTCTTATTTTTCCTCTTATTGCTCTTACTAGTAGAACTAATATCACTTGTAGTTTCCACAGAAATTTTACTAGAACTATGAATACTTCCAAGTGTACTAGAATTACTATCCTTTCTGCTTACTTGAGTAACAAGTTTCTTATTATCATTTAAATTTGAATTAATAGTATCGATACTTTGTGCATCTGTAGTTGGAGAAGTTTTTTTCAAAGAATACCTAGTTGAACTATGAATACTACCACTAGTACTAGCATTACTAGTTTTCCTAATTAGATGTTTTGAGCTATGGATACTTTCAGTAGTACTAGAATTACTATTTTTCCTTTCCATCATTTTGGAATTATAAATGCTTCCACTAATACTAATATCACTACTTTTCTTGATCAAGTGTTTTGAACTATCGGTACTTTCATTAGTACTGGAAGTACTATTCTTTCTATCCATATGTGGGGAACTCTTGCCTGAACCATGATGATGGAAAAGATGATGATGATGATTGGTTTCATGATTTGAATTTAAACTGGTAGAAGATAGTTTTGATGATAACTTGTTTAATATTGAATGATGAGAATTATCATGATGTTTTATTTTATTTTCAGTTACACCAATACTAAAAGTTTCAGATCTTGGTCTCAATGATATTTCATTATTTTGATTTTTATCAGAATCTAAAATATCAGAATCATCTAATGTGATTGAAGGGGGACCTGAATGATGTCTTCTTGGTGGTGTTGGTGGAGCACTTGGTTGATCTAACATTTCATCTTTATCAAGTTTGCTAGAAGTAGGCGATAAACCTCTTCTTGGTGGTGTTGGTGGTGCAGGTCCATTAAATTGTTCATCGATATAACTCAACAGTTTGGCACTCTCCATACTTCGAGGAGACACATTGGAATTTCTATTGAGATTATTATTAGTAATATTATTTATTAACCCATTAGTTCCTTGTAATACAGGTGTGCTGATACTGTGTTTAGGAGCTGAATTATTGGAATCCAACCCTATTTTAGATAAATCTGGAGGTAAAGGTCTAGTTCCGTTATTGCGAACACTAGATATTGAACCTCTATGAATGTGGTTACTGGGTAAGTTTTCAACAGGTACACTTGATACTGAACTTCTACGATCAGTGGGTGAAGATTGTTTTAAATTAATGTTCGACATCGACATACTATGACCTCTTACTGTTGTGGATTCATCAATAGATGTTATATTACTTTCACTATCATCGCTTTCAACACTCACTAACTTCTCCTTAAAGATCTTACTTTCAGGTCCATTATCAATTATTTCTAATTTACTATGATTATCATCATCTCCAGTATGAAGTCTCTTATACTCATTGTATAAATTTTTCATTAAGGTAGATTTTACTTTTTGGTTTATTAAAGTGGTTTTTACTCCAAATAATCCGCATACAGGTCTATGATCACTTGTCATAATCGGTGAATCGCTGTAATAAATAGGTTTTAAACTACCTTTATACAATATTCTGTCGGTCCAAGATGGTGTTCTAGCCTTTTCTGATGTATCATAAACTTCTGTACCGTTATCATATTTATAGGTAGGTCTAAAGCCGATTTTTTGCTCCTTAAATCCTTCTAATACTAATCCAGCATTCACCTCATGTGTCAATTGATCAAAGTGTAATAAGTCTTCTAAATAATTATCCTTTTTCAATTTAAGTTCTTCACGTACTTCATCATTACTTAACACGACTCGATAATTCATATCACCAAACCAAAATACAAAATCATGTTGACTAATTTTTCTATATCTTTCAAAAGATATACTTTTATTAATAGTGTCATAATCATTTCTTCTCTCTTCTATCCCCCCTGCACCTGCTGCAAAATGAACGTTAACAAAACAAAAAGATGTTTGACCGTATTTAAATCGAATAGCAACACCACCTTTGTTCCCCGCGATTCCACCAAATCCAGTTTTCTTACCAGAACCATCAACCTCTTTAATATGATTAGCCTTTGTTGCCTTTACAAAAGATAAAACTAAAATTGAAGATAATCGTTCTGCTCGTAGAAAGGCATATTTTTCATTATATTGATTAAGACACTCTTCAATCATAGTTTGCCATAGTGATCCTTTTGAAGAATCTGCAGTTAATAAGGACCCTGCTTTTAATTCTATCACTTCTTGAAAACCTACAACAACAATATCTGGATGAACATCCTTACCCTTTGAAAATAGCCAAGGAGTAAGATCCTCATCAGAAGACTTACCATTAACATTAAATGTACCAATAAATATAGTAAGGTCTTCATGTGATATATAACTACTTTCACTTTTCTTTAAACCCTTTTCTATAAAAGTACCGGCTGGGTCATATAGTTTAACAGGTATTTGACCAGGTAAGCGGCCTAGCAAAATATCAAAATGAAGTTGTTTGGTTTTATCATTAAATGTACCAGAATACATCCTACTCATTGACTTTGAATAATCAGATAGAACACCAGACAGTGACATTCTACCCTTTCTCGAAAATGAGGATTTTAATGCATTAGTTCCTGTTGTTATTTGAGACAATTGATCTGCATTATCTGCCCATAAGCTATTCATATCGTGCACAAACATGTGGGTATTAGAAAAATCGTCAGCATCAATCCAATTAACTTCTTCGAGAAATATTCTAAACACTTTGTAGCAGATGCATTGTTGTGCAATATTTGTTCTATCAAGACAATCCAAACAATTTGCACGGAAGACACCTTGTTGTCTACAAATTACTTTCTGATGGCGTATATCATACCAAAAAAACCCTTGTTCATCCATTTCCTTTTCCACCAAGGGAAGGACATTATCAATAGCTAAATAACCATCTTGTGAAGTCTCTTTATTAAAATCAAATTCTGTTAGAAATAAATCTTCATTTAATTTAAATCTTGTACCGTTTTCTAAATGTTCTCTATATCTTTTGGCCAAAGAAACTTCATTTTTATTTCGTGACAATAAATTAACAATATGAACGGGTCCATATTTTTTGGTTAAATTTGAAAAATGCCTATCAAATATAGGTTGAGTTGCATCTAATGACCTTCGAACTAAAATCTTGCTCCCCATCACACCACTTTCTTGATCCCAAAATATGGGTACACTACCTCTAATTTGAGTAAACGCAAAACAATAATATTTTGAATATAAAATAAATTCAGTCTCAACAAAGTTGGATACATTTGCATTATCGTCAATCCCTCGTGCATTATTTCTTGTTCCTGATCTTTTCCAACTTTGCTTCGATATTAGTGTAAATGCTACATCAATATTTTCTATATGTGTAACCACTGTTTTTGCAAACCCACAAATTACAGCAGTTAAGAATCCTTCATCATCTAAAATAATCTTTAAGTCTTCATCCAATCTATCTCTAAATGTAATTATTTCTTTCATCAGAAATGAATTCCACATGTATTCAGTCTCCAGAGTATCTGCACTTAAAGAATTTCTCCCTATACCACGATTTTGTAATGTTGAAGTCAGATCAAAATTTGAGCTATAATAAAACATCCCATTACCTAATAATTTTTTAATTTCATAACAAGGATTTTCTTTTAATATGGGTCTATATTGAGATTGATCTGAACTAGATGATAATGGAATACCAGTTGAATCCATTTCTGTGAAATCCCAGTATGATTCATTTAAACAAAAAAATTCAACATGATGTATCCTATTAATAGTTTCTCTGGATCTTGGTTTAGCAACAGTAGAATTTTTGGTAATTACACAAATGAAAATTAAACCTTGCATTTGAATGAGACCAATAAACCCATTAATTTCTGAATTTGAAAGAAGTTTGAAACCCTTATTTTCTAATTCACCTTTTGGAATAAACTCGATAGCACATGTAGGTTGCGTATTTGCTTGGTCTGTAATTGCATTGAAAACAAGTGCATAAGTATGCGAAACTAGTGCTATTCTTCGCTCTGGTTTTGTTGACAGGAGAATAAACATAATTTATGGTTAGGTATAAGTAAGATAATAATAAGTATATTGATCTATCTTTTCATAGATTAAAAAAATATATATGTATATGATGATGATCAAAAGATGGTCTTTAAATAAAGGAAATCAAACAGTATCAAAGTTCTTATTTAAAGTTGATATGTTGGTATAAATGTCAGATATGAAATTGATTGCTCTCTCCTTTTTCTTAATCTATTTACTTTTTTTTCTTGATCTTAATTAAGAGCTGAAAAAAGATGGGTTAATTAAAGGAATGAAATCTAAAAGGGAAGAAAAAAAAGGATGTTGGAGAAAATGCAGAATTGATTGGCTAATTAGTTAGAAAAACAAATTTATCGTTTCATAAACTGTATTGCATGAAAAAATAGAAAAAATGAAATGAAGCCGTATACACTTTAAACTAAAAACATGAGATCATGTATATATATATCGATGGTCCCTTATTTACAATCTGATATTTACGTATAAATATTTCGTTTAATATTTTGCTACTTTTGTCAATAAATTAGGATTGCTGTTTAGATCGTCTGAGAATGCCGAAAATCAACGAAGGGTTTAAAATATTCAAAATTTTTTTTTTAGGTTTCTGGTAGTTGCGAAGAATTATAGGTAGTGAGTAGTCGATAAGAATATTTTGTTGGTTCCTTCAGAAGGTTTTATAGCCAAATAGAGTCTTTAGAGACGCGCATGGATCTTTGAAAAGAGAGAGAGAAACAATTGTTGATGCAAGATATATTAGATCTGGTGGCAAAGCCAATCTAGAGATACGAAATAAGTTAAAGTTTATTCAGTTTATGGAGTGCAATCAATTAAGAATTGTGTCTTATCAAGGTATGAAATGAAGTTGAAGAAATAAATCAATAAATAAAATAAATAGAAATATTAATAATAAATATGCAGTAGTCCTGGGGAGAAAAGAAATAAAGATATCAGATGTATACAAAAAAAAAAAAGCGTCATAAAAAGCAATATAAAGCGGCATATCATTGTTTTCAATTTTAGAAATGTTCCATCAAAATTTGATGTTGAAGAGTAATTGAGAAAAAAAAATTAGATTGAAAAGGAGGGAATCAGAGGAGTCTTTCTTCTTAAATTTCCGGGACAACGATGTCACCTGAACTAATCAAGTTGTTAACTGTTGTGAAAATAGCTTTAATTGAAGCTTCAGAAACATCTTCATGTATACCAACACCCCATTTGGTAGCAGCTTCATTAGTAGAATCATTCATATAAGTGATTTGAATAAAAGAGGCAGCTTGGGTTCTAGAACCAGAACCTATTGAGTGTTCTGTATAATTGGCAACACCTAATTTAACGTTCAATAATTGAGAGAAGGCATCAATCAAAGAAGAAATTGGACCATTACCAACACCCTTGAAATCTGTAGTCTTACCATTAACCTCCACTTGACCAATAAATATTCTCTTTTCTGGATTTTGGGGATCTTTTTCAACATTGTAATTAATCAAATTAATTGAGTTCTTAATTGAAGGATTTTCAAAATTGTAAGTTTTCTTAAATAATTCAATGATACCTTTTGGTTGTAATTCTCTCTTCAATGCATCAGCGGCTTCTTGAACTTGAGCAGAGAATTCGATTTGCATTGGTCTTGGTAAATCTAGACCCAAGGATCTTAGAATGACCCAAGCGGTACCACCTTTACCAGATTGAGAGTTGACTCTAATAACAGCTTCATAGTCACGACCAATATCCTTTGGATCCAATGGCAAGTAAGGGATTCTCCATTGTGAATTCTTAGTGTCAGTATTATGTTCCTTATTATATTTTTCTTGCAAAGCAAAACCTTTCTTGATAGCATCTTGATGAGAACCAGAGAAGGCACAAACAACCAAATCACCACCATATGGAGCTCTTGGTGAGACTGGAATTTTATTACAACGTTCCACGACATCCAAAACAGAAGAAATATCAGAGAAATCCAAGTTTGGTGGAATACCTTGAGTGTATAAATTCAAAGCTAAAGTAACTAGATCAACATTACCAGTTCTTTCACCATTACCAAATACACAGCCTTCCACTCTATCAGCACCAGCTAATAAAGCTAATTCCGTAGCTGCTACAGCACAACCACGATCGTTATGATTATGAGTGGAAACACAAATCTTTTCTCTTTCAGTTATATTATTGATAAAATATTCAATTTGATCAGCATAAACGTTTGGAGTGGCCATTTCTACAGTAGCAGGTAAATTAAAGATGATTGGGTTTGATTCAGTTGGTTCCCAAGCCTCTTTAACAGCTTCACATATCTTTACAGCAAAATCCATTGGTGTATCACTAAAAGTTTCTGGAGAAAATTCATAAGACCAATAGGTACCAGCTGTGGATGGGTCATCCTTAGTCAATTCACGAACCAATTTGGTGGTTTCCACAGCTTTTTCAATAGCTTCTTCCTGTGACATATTAAAGACAATTTCACGGAACATATCACTTGTAGCTAAATATGTATGTACGGTAGCACGCTTGGCACCCCTTAAGGAATCTATAGTTCTTCTAATCAAATGTTCTCTTGATTGAGTCAAAGCTTGAATGGACACATCATCTGGAGCATTTTCCACTGCATATCTGGTGAAATCGAAATCTGTTTGAGAAGCAGAGGGGAATGCCACTTCGATTTCTTTAAACCCTAAATCCACAAGTTTATGGAAATATTCCTTTTTCTGTTCTACATTCATTGGGTCAGGTAGAGATTGGTTCCCATCCCTTAGATCGGTAGATAGCCAACGTGGAGCCTTTTTAATTGTATTATTTGGCCATTTTCTATTTGTCAAGACTGGGCCTTTAAAGGGTTTATATTTGACCGAAGGGTCCTTTAACATATTCTTATAGGTCAAAGTCACCGGTGGGATAGATTTTGTCATTGATTTAGAAGCTTGTTGAGCTAAGGAAATGGAAGTTTGTTTAATCATTTTTCCTTTCTCCCAATAAAAAGGAAAGATTTTGGCAATTAAAACTATTGGATGTAAGAAAGAATGTGTATACTAATGAATGTTGGAACAAAGAGCACTTGAGGTATAGTATATAGGTATATTATTAAGCCTTTTATATGAATGAAAAGAAGCAAGTGATAAAAGTATTTGCTACGATGTTTCTTACCAGTACCCTGAAAAGAGGCTACAGTTTCAAAGAGGGTAAAGCATACTCTGTATGACCCAAAACTAAATCATCTCATCGGAGTAACAATAATAGTAATAATGTAACAACAGAATTGTTTGAAGAAAGTTGGTTAGTATATCATAGTTACCGTAGTTGGTACAGGATTGTTGCAGCAGCCTGCATAATGCTAAAAAAAAAAAGAAATTGAATTCCAGTAGGCATAGGGCTGCGATGACTAACTTTTTTGCCGTACGCTAATAAAAAATTCACTTTAGTATTGAAATTTCGATATAGTGTGAAGAAAACAGAGGGGAGCGTCATTGAAGGACCGGAATCAGACTTCCTAAAACGACAGCGATGCCGGCCAAATTGGCTTCGCGCTTGAAAGACTCCGCGTCACAAAAGCCGGTGCCGGCCGAGATTCTACATGGCGTCACAATGGAGTGTAATGGAAGACAGAGACTTGGGGTGTGAATAGGCTGGGGATTGGCAGGAAAACTGGAGTGTTGGGGGGAATATATAAAGCTGTTGGGGTATAATGTCGACGGGTGACCTTTGCCGTTTCCGGCAAGTACAGGCAAGCGGCAATGCAGCCGCGGAGCAATTATTAGTCACGTTTGGAGCATGTGATGGCGGCTATGTTGGCGCGTGACCAGGAAGTCTTGAAAGAGAGGGTGAGAATGGTGGTAGAAGTGGGGCAGCGATAAGAGAGGCTAATAATAGCCGCGGAAGGCCGAGATTTGACGGGAAAATTGCCGTATTTTGCAAGTTGAAAGATAAGAAGAATGTTAAGATGGAAATAGATATGCAGAGATTGTGAAGCCTTGATTTCTTTTTAATTGGGAACATACTTCTTTCTTTTTTTTTCTTGGTAGATCGTTTCAAAGATCTCTAGCATTTCTTCTAATTCATTTAATTAAAATTATTAATTTCGAAACAAATTGTTAACTGAAAAAACGATGTGTTAGACCTAGGGTTAGGGCTATTTCTGTCTTAGCCCTTTGATACGAAAAGAGAAAAAGAAAAATAAGCAGTGCAGTGGCGTGACCGAGCACGTGGTGTGGCGTAGTACTGTGGCTGACCTTTGACCAATCATAATGTGTTCGGAGTTGTGCTAAAAGGCTATGACTGAGAACGGTGGAAGATGGTTAGAATAGTTCTATTGGCCGCTACCAACTAAAGTTATTTTAACAAAGGAAAAGCACCGAGTTATAAGCTGCAACTATTTCTTAAAACAACAAAAGCTTTAAAGGTAGAGTTGCTTATTGGAAGAAAGTTGACGCATAATTCTGTGTTTTATATTATTCTGAAGAACAAACTTCTTCGAAAGAAAGTAAGAAAAAAAAAAAATTCGCTTAATTTTGACTTTTCCATCGATATTCGCTATAGTCATCAATCAATAGAATACTATCTTTATTACTATTTATTAAAAGCCGGATCCGTATCATAGAGAAGCTAAGTAAACAAAAAAAAAAATTCCAATACAGCTAGCAATCATTATATCCAACATTAATTATTATACGATACTCAGTCATGTCTAATAGTAAAACTTATGCTGATGAGTTTATGACTCTTTTCGGCAGTGATATATCTGACAAAAAAAGTACTAAAAGCTCTCCAAAAGAAACAAATATTACATCTACTACGATATCGTCACTGGCTAACGATACTATAGAAAACTCACGTCATGAGCCTCATACAACTTCACGTAGCAATAATATGAATAATGATACTCCAAATTTAAATATTAATCATCAAGTAGGGAGCAGCAGTAACTTAGCTATGACTACACACAACAATAATATCAATAATGAAACATATTCAGAAACTCCCAATATCCTATTAGAACAATTGGCGTATGTGGATAATTTTTTACCTTCTATTCAATCAGAATTTGATGATTTTTTAAATGATGAAATTAGAAATAATCCACGAAATCCTACAAATCAAATTTACAATAATTCTAATGCATCAAATATAGATGCAAATGTTTGGGGGCTTGATGAAAGATTAGCTATTGAGTTGGGTGCCTTTGCTGATGACTCGTTTATTTTCCCAGATGAAGATAAACCTGATGATCCAAATTGGAATGATTTTAATAATAATAACAATAATAATAACAATAATACTAATAACACTAATAATACTTCCAATAATGATGGTACTAGCAACAATAATATTAACAATGCTTCAGATGATAATAAGCATCCCAATACTTCACATTTTTTGACTCAAAGAAAAAATACATTTTTAACCTCTCAATACAATCATTCTAAATCGAGATTCTCTTCCAAGAATAGAAGGAATAATAAGAATAAGAATAACAATAACAATAACAATAACAATAACAATAACAATAACAATAACAATAACAATAGCAATAGCAATAACAATAACAATAGCAATAGCAATAGCAATAACAATAGCACCTCACATAGTCTTCCAAATGTTATAAATAGGATAGATGAATTGCATGAAGATGATAATGAAAACATGGATATGAATCATAATCATCAGCAACTATCGTCGGTTCAGACAAATCCTGTCACCGCTATGAATTCCCACGCACATTCACATGCAGATTCACCTATAAATAATAGTGATTTTACAAATTTTGATGTTTATCCATCGGTAGACCCTTTACAATCCCATTCAAGTGATAATATAATAATACCAAATAATAAACCAAATAATACTACTTCAATACGTCCAAACTCAACTTTAATTATGCCAATGCCAGGTAATAATAGTCAAGCACATGTTCAACGGCAACCTTCTAATAGCGTAACAGATAATGAAAATGAAAACGAAGATTCTGAAATCCAATTGCCAGATTATTCAAAAATACCTACAAATTCATTAGTAGCTATGCTACCGAAAGTTAAAATCCCTACAGGTGCATTTCAAACTTTAAAATCAGTGGGTTTTACAATCGATCAAATTAATGCTATTTCTGTGATTATGGCATATCATGAAAGAGAAAAATTAAAAAAGAAAAAGCAACAACAAAAAGAACAGATGTCTTCTGCTGATATAGATTCAGATAATCAATTGGATAATAATGAAAATACAAATAACTTACAAAACGCCAAAATCTTGTTACAATTGTTAGCTAATGGGAAACCAGACAAAAAGCAAATTCCAACTAATATACAAGCAACAGCAGCTATTAATTCAAACCCTTTATCTAATTTCACTGACTCTGAAGCTGTATTTAATCTGGTTCAAAATATTCAAGATATAAGAAATATAGATAAAAACAAAAAAAATAAAGCTAATGTTCACACTACTGCTAATATTAACTCTACTGCTAATTTAGCCACATGTCCATCCCCAGCATCTACTCAATCAACGACTCCAACAATAAAAAGATCATCATCAGCCTCTATACTATTTTCAAATTCTGAGCCAATACCGAAACAAGAAGATTCCGATTCAAGTCCTCTTGACACTTCTGTAACTCATACTAATAATACCAACACCACTATCACTCACAGCAATAAAAGAAAGGCTAGTAAATCAATTTCTTCTTCAGTGGCTTCAAAACCTTATCAAAGAAGGAAACGAAGAGAACAAGAACTAGAATCATCAGTACAAGAATTATCGCAATTAGCTGTAACTTTACAACAAAAAGTTCATACTTTAGAAACTGAAAATAAACTATTAAGAAAATTAGTTATGGAAAGTGGTAAACTTGAAGGTACTGAAAAAGCTGAAAATATTAAAAGAGATTTATTAGCTAAGGTAATTGATGATAAGCGATGAAATTGCAATAATTACACCAATTATTCATTATTAACTTTTTAGACTCATTAAAATTTTGCATTTGTTAAGTACAGATTATTTGTTATCTTAGTCATTTTACATACAATTTTTATCTCATATCTATTTATGTATTTGTACGCATTATTATAAGCATTTATACATCTACACTCCTTATTCATTATTCTCCTAATTTATTCTTGTTCATTTTTTTTTAGTATATATCACATCTTTTTTGACAGCACTTCAAATTTCAAAACGCGTAAATGAGATTTACAGTATGAAAAAACAGGACGCCAAAAGAAAATACTTTAGAGTTTACCGATTATTTTACGCGTAATAATAATCGATGAATTTCAGTAACTACTACGTACAATTAACATATTCTATAGAGTAAAGTAAAGTTGCAATTTCATTTATCTATTACTTAAATTTATATGCAATAAACTTTCAAAGCCCTGTAAAATACATATTCTAATAAATCTACAACACTAAGTAATTTTTTTGAAAGGATGAGTACTAAAAATGGTAAATTAGAAAAACTTAAAAAGTTACAAGCCCTTCGTAATGCGAAGAATTCCCAAAATCAACACAGTAATGATGATATTAATGATAATAAAATATATGATGAAATTGATGAAATCGAATATAGAAATAGGAAACGTCAAGAGCTATTACACGATGATTTTGTTATTGATGACGATGGCAAAGGTTATGTTGATCGTGGCATTGAAGACGAGGAAAATGGGTATTACAGCGATGAATTGAGTGAAGAAGATGATGAGACTAACAATAACTTAAATAAGAAAAATTCCAAGTCAAAGAAAAATTCAAACCAAACTCAAATTAGTGATATGCTACGAGCACATCATTCTAAAAAAAATGTATCAAATCAGTTAAACAACCAAACAAACAAAAGAAAGGTAAATTTGGATGAATTTGATGACATCTTGGGTGATTTTGAAGCGGACACTTCTTCAATTGCAATTAAAAAACCCTTTACTAATAAGTTAGTCAAACATAATTTATTGCCATCTGAAAAATATCAACCTAATTTAAAAAGATCTATAGATATAGATGATATTTCAACTAAAAAGCAAAAAACAATCATAACGGTCGATAGTAGCAACTCTATACAAATAGACTCTTCCCCATTAAATTCTCAGAGAACAAAACAAAAAAAACAGCCTTCCTTACAAGATGCAAGCGATGATGATTATGATGATAATAATGATGTCAATATGCATAGCGAAGAGTTTGCTTCTATTATTGAAAATTCACCCACATTAAATAGAAAGGCATCTCGTCAAATATCACAAGATGAACATAACAATACATCAAAAGCTAAAGATGAATCTGATGATGATGACGAAGATATTTTATTTGGTAGGCGTACAATTAGAAGTGTGACTACATCTAGACAAATAAATCTAGATTCAAAAAGTAACCCTGCTTCTTCTCCATTTGTAACTGCACCAGGTACCCCTTCAGCTACCCAATCAATCAATATCAAATCTTCTCCTTTAAAACCAAAATCTTACATTAAGCCTGATCATTTTCAAACATCTACCAAAAAATATTCAAAAGAAAATGTTATTAAATCTGATTCAGATTCCTTCCACATGTTTTGGATGGATTTCTGCGAAGTTGATAACTCATTGATATTATTTGGTAAAGTGAAGACCCATGATGGTACCCTAGTATCGGCAATGCTTCAAATTAACAATTTAAATAGAGAATTATTTTTCCTTCCAAGGGAAGGCAAGACTCCCGAGGATGTACATGAAGAAATCATTCCCCTGTTAATGGATAAATATGGTCTTGATACCATTAGAGCAAAACCTGAGAGAAAAAAATACTGTTTTGAAATTCCTGATATTCCAACTGAGACTTATTACTTAAAGGTTTTATTGCCATATAAACCTCCAAAGAGTAGTAATGATTTGATACCAGCAGAGCTTTCTAGTGATACGTTTTACCACGTTTTTGGAGGAAATACCAATATTTTTGAAAGTTTTGTTATTCAGAATAAAGTTATGGGACCATGTTGGTTGAAGGTTAAAAACGGTGATTTTAATGCTTTACAAAACGCTTCTCATTGTCAACTGGAAATAGTAGTCAATAATCCAAAAGATATAGTACCAATTGATTTAAAAGACATGATTGATTTAGACTGTGTTTCACTGTCATTACAAACTGTATTAAATGCTAAAGCCAATAAGCAAGAAATCGTTTCAATTACCCTTTCAACTTATAAAAATATAGCAATTGATTCTCCTATCCCGGAAGATATTGTTCCAAATGATACTGTTACTCTTATAAGGCCTCCTGTAGGATCTAGTTTCCCATTAGGACTTGCAACTTTGGGAAAAGAAAAACTTCAAAGCCAGTTACGTTTATTTAATAATGAGAAAACCATGTTAATGTGTTTTGCTGCCATGATGAAGGTTTTGGATCCAGATGTAATTATTGGTCATCGCTTAGAAACATTAACACTTGACGTTCTATCACATAGATTGAACGATTTAAAGGTACCAACATTTAGCTCTCTTGGTAGGCGTGTGAGAAAAGACTGGCCTCCTCGTTTTGGTAAAAATAATGGTGGTATGAATAGTTTCTTGGTTCGGGATATTTGCTCAGGAAGACTACTATGTGATATCTCTAATGAAATGGGCCAATCATTAACCCCAAAATGTCAAAGTTGGGATTTAGCTGAAATGTATAATATTACTTGCGGTAGACAACATAAATCCTTAGACATAAATTATCAAAATAAACAATATCAAGAAGATGTGAACAGTATGCTTATGGCGATCCAAGAAAATATAACTAATTCGATCTTAGCATCAGAGGTTTCGTTTAGAATTCAGCTTCTTTCCCTGACTAAACAACTAACGACCTTAGCAGGTAATGCATGGTCTCAGACTCTTGGTGGTACAAGAGCTGGTAGAAACGAATACATTTTATTGCATGAATTTTCTCGTAATAACTACATATTACCAGATAAAGAAAGTAATAGACAAAAAGCTCAAAGAAGACAACAAATTGCAGACACAGAAGGAGACTCAAATTTACCACCAGTCTCGAATAAAAAGGCAAAATATCAAGGTGGTCTGGTTTTTGAACCAGAAAAGGGACTTCATAAGAATTATATTTTAGTTATGGATTTCAATTCACTATATCCATCTATCATTCAGGAATTTAATATATGTTTTACAACGGTAGATAGGAATTTAAATGATATTGATGAATTGCCTGAGGTACCCGCGTCAAATAAAGCACAGGGTGTTTTACCAAGATTATTAGCTACTTTGGTCCAACGTCGTAGAGAAGTTAAAAAGGTGATGGCTTCAGAAACAGATTTACACAAGAAGGTTCAATGTGATATAAGACAACAGGCTTTAAAGCTAACTGCAAATTCTATGTATGGTTGCTTAGGTTACAACAATAGTAGATTTTACGCAAAACCTTTGGCAATGCTGACCACAAATAAAGGTAGAGAAATCTTGATGAATACCAGACAGCTGGCTGAGAGTTTAGAATTAGCTGTTGTATATGGTGATACAGATTCTGTCATGATTGATACAGGGTGTGATAATTATAATAATGCTATTAAGATAGGTCAAGATTTCAAGAAGTTAGTTAATGAGCGTTATCGTTTGTTAGAAATCGATATTGATAACGTCTTCAAGAAGTTATTACTGCATGCAAAGAAAAAATATGCGGCATTAAATGTTATCATTGATAAACAAGGAAACGAATCAACTACCCTAGAAGTCAAAGGTTTAGACATGAAGCGTCGTGAGTACTGTCCGTTATCAAAAGAGGTATCTATCCACGTTTTAAATACAGTTTTATCTGATAAGGATTCAGAAACTGCATTAAGTGAAATTTATGAATATTTAGAACGTACTAGAAACAACGTTGAAAACAATGATATCAGAATCGATAAATATAAAATTAATACGAAGCTATCAAAAGATCCGAACTCTTATCCAAATAAGAAAACGATGCCAGCTGTCCAAGTTGCTTTGAAGATGAGAAAAGCTGGTAGAGTTGTAAAAGCAGGCTCTGTTATAACATTTATTATAACCAAAGGAAATAGCGATGAAAGCGAACAGGACTCCCATTATGCTGATAGGGCCTATGCCTTAAACGAAGTAATGAACAAATCCAATAACCTGGTTCCAGACCCGACGTATTATTTAGAAAAACAGATATTTTCTCCAGTAGAAAGATTATTGGAAAATATTGAGAGTTTTGATATAGTAAGATTGAGCACATCATTAGGCTTAGATAGTAAGAAATTTTTGAGAAGGCCTGCGGATTCTTTGTCTGGTAATGGAATAGATACATTACAACCATTAGAAACTACAGTTGCAGATATCGAACGATTTAAGGATTCATCTGCTCTAGAATTAACTTGTCCAAATTGTGCAAATAAGTTTTTATTTGGAGGTATCATTGCATCAAATTTTTATACAATGTGCTATAATGGTTTACAATGTAAAAATTGTGAACATATTTTCTCACCACTCCAAATAACCTCACAACTAGAAAGATGCATTAGATCTCATATTTCTTTATATTATGCAGGTTGGTTAGTGTGCGATGATAAAACTTGTGGTACTGTGACAAGACAAATATCTGTATTTGGGAAACGTTGCTTAAGTGATGGTTGTACTGGTGTTATGCGTTACAAATATTCAGACAAAAAACTTTATAACCAATTACTCTATTTCGATTCTTTATTTGACTGTGAAAAAAACAAGAATCAGTTACTGAAACCATTATATCATTCCGGTGACATTGACTACCCAATTAGTAGTCTGAATGAATCGTCAATCAAGGTTTTAAGTGAGCAGAATAGGGACCTATTTGAAACAAATCGTAGTGTTGTACAAAAGTATCTGAGTGACTGTGCCCGTCGTTATGTTGATTTAGGATCTATATTCGAATTTATGCGTGAATAAATATCATTTCATAACTTAATGGTTATCTGTGTTATAGATTTGATTTAGGTTTCAAACACTTCTAGCATAATGGATTTTACTTACTGTTTAGGTATTTATCAATAATTCATTAAACTTTAAGCTGTTACTAGCATCAATAACAGCTTACTCGAATAGCCTGATAAGTTACTATAATAATCAAGCACCTGGGCGTATTTTATAAAGTCAGGTTTCTCTTAGCATCAAGGTATTTAATAGGATGTTAAAGTAAGAAAAGATCTCATAATAGTATATAAAATTCTTCCACTTTGCACTTTCCTTCAACATAATTTAATAGTTAGAAACAAATCATATTGGGTATTTTTTTGTAATATTAAGAAATATTAAGAATATTTTTATATATTTTTTGCAATATATAGATGGTATCAATGTTTTTAACATATACAGTAAAAAAAATAAAATTAATATTGGAAGCTGTTATGTCTAACTACTATTTGCCTGCATATATCTAAGAAACTTAATTATAGAATCATTTCAAATCTGGTATCTGTAAGAATAGCTTCTCTCCATTACATTACTATTAATAAATTATAAGGGAAAACATTAAGGCAAATACAAAAAATATTAAGAAATAAATAAGAAGCTTAAATTAATAAGATGTTGCATTGAATAATCCAATTGCGTTCATTTATTGATCTAAAAAGTCGTACCAACAGTCTACCATCACATACAAATTTGTAAATTTATTATTTAATTATAAACAATGAAAAATGAAACAGTATCCTTAACACACAATCTTTGAGAAATAGTAGCATAAATAATTTTATTAAAACTACCTTTGTTGGTTAGGTTTAAGAAGAAGCTCAAATAAATAAATAAAAGTTATTGTCACATATGATTAATAATTTTGATTATTAATATGTGGCGCATTTATTTTTAGAAGTGTATAAAGCCCAATGTTCTTCTCCAGATGGATCCAGCTACAAGGAGAAAAAATAAGAACTGCAGAAGTATATAGATACAATGATGAACAGGGCAATGAGCTAAGGGTTTTCTTATGGTATAAGAAATAGATAGCAAAGAGTGGTTGTGGAAATCTGGAAACTAATATTAAAAATATACAATACCTATTTAGAGATCCATCCACACTAATAGAATAAAGTTTCATAGAATTAGCCCTTTGGCATTATTACCTATTGAGACTTAAAATCAAAGAATCCAAGGATAATAATTTGTGACGGAAGGAAAGGCCTCATAGATTTAGCTACGGTCAATGAAAATTCTTGCTATAAATTTGTATAAGTCACCCGGATTTTAGTTAGAACCAGAAATTAATATAAAATTAGATTGATCCGTTAAAAAGAATACACATTCTGAATATCCATCTTCACAAAGCATTCCTCTTATATAACTATATCGTCAGATACAAGCCTCCCAGAAATAATACATAATTTCTCATCAGAACCAACGTTCTGGAAGATAACTCTTTATGAGCTGAATTATAACAGTAGTTCTAATTCGTAGACTATGTCTTCCGTATAGTCTCTGCTGATGGTAATAAGATGCCTAAACATTTATCTATCAACCCACTTTCAGGAGTAAGTTTCTAAAAGCCACCTGTCCTTAACTTAGCCGTAAACCTACAGCCTCACTCCTCCGATAGCCTTAGATCTTTTGTACTCTGTGACATCTTAGATATCTCTGAATCTCTTAAGTCCTCGTCTTATATCTGAATATATTCTTTCGTGCACCTTTTAGTATAAACATATTCACAAGTATATTATCTATATCAACATGATCACATGACCTAACCAGATGTTAGTAACATACCTCATCTAGATTTACCACAAAAGGCCAAATAATTATTACAGGTACTAAGCAGCACATGTCGCGTAGCTAGCCTTTGCTGCTAGCGAAAATTTTTACATACCATATATTTTTCGATGAGCAAGAAGATGTGAATAAAGTTAAGTGAAAAGAATGAGAAAATAGAGAGAAGAAAGTTATCATCAATAAGAAAAGTACAGAACAACAGGATATACAAACTAAATACCGAAAGAAATAATTTTATTTTTAATTTATTGTTTATTTTTGTAAGTTATTTTATTATCAAACAGTTCCTCTTCAATACTGTTATTTAGATCATTAAGTATCATTAAATTAAAATATAGAACTATTCATTCAATTATGAGATAATACATAAAGTTATTTGCTTTTATCAATAAGATAGCAAAAAAATTATAACAGCATGTAGGGATCCTGGAGGGATTACCAAGTCTTCGCATGGGCTTGAGGTGATCACGTGACTTGTCGAGTGGCCAGCCACAAGTGGGACGCATTGTAACCAGTAGTTACAGATGTATTAGCTACGTGTCGTTATTAAAAGATGACAAGGGGCTATAGCCTAGGTGTCTACTTACCATAGTAGTGGACGAACGGTTGCAAACGTGAGTCCAGGAGTGATGGAGAGAACTGGGAGCTAATCGGTTCGGGATGTATTGGTTGGGCCACCAATGAGTAAAGGTATATAAGAGGCGACTATAGGTCGACGAAGGATCTTCTTGATGTTCAAGAAGAACAGCAAACAAGTGATTAACTAGTGACGTAAATAGATCAATAGTTATATACCAGGTCAATAAAAAGTTATCGATCATTACATCCTAATAAGTGACACTCCGGGTAACTGTTTATACCCGCTGAATCTAATATCCATTGTAGTAAACCCTACACAGCACAAAATATTAACACGTGATTATCCATTCACATGGATAAAAATAACACGTCACAGACAGGATTCGAACCTGCGCAGGTAGAACCCAATGCCTAATTGCAATCATCAATAGCAGGGCATCGCCTTAACCACTCGGCCACTGGGACGTTGTTGAAATTCTCGATGATCCCTTCTAAGTGCTGTTGCCTATAGCCTAATATGAATTGAATTAAATCAAAAGTTACCAAGAGGGCAGAACTAGAAATTTACCGGGATTTAAGAGAGTATGAAATTATTTAATAATGATTTTTTTGATGTAAAGTTGCAGGAATATGATTATATCATTTTCTATTAAGTGGTAAAAGACGTTCTATCACGTGACTTACTGTTTAAAATGTGTTTTTCTTTTTATATCGAAAAACACTATTTAAGAAATATATTCATTTTAATTATATTATTTACTATATATGTCTAAATAAAGTAATCGTCTTTACATCTTAAACTCTGAATAACAATGTCTAACTCTCTTGAATCCTAGTAAGTGTCGATTGAATATTTAAATTTACTGGGATTCTACTGGAATTGTAGAGAGTCTGACATTATTAAATAATGAATTTTGATGTAATTTTGGATTACTTCTTTTACATACTCTATAAACATCTATATTCTTCCACAATATATGCTCTTTATATAGCAGGCTAAAACAAACGCCATTGATAAATGTTCTTTAACTCTAAAGAACATTTCCCTTATTTAATTAATACCTTAATTATGAACCAAAAAGCAGGCATGTAAAAATTAAACACTTAAATGTCTTTTTACGAAATAATTAGAAAATAATTATATTTCCCAGCAGATTCAAGAGAGTTAGGTATTGTAATTCAGTGTTTAAGATGCAAAGTCGATTACTTTATTTAGACATATATTGTAAATAATATAACTAAAATGAATATTTTTCTTGAATAGTGTTTTTCGATATTAAAAGAAATATACATTTTCAACAATAATTCACGTGGTAAAAAGTATTTTACCACTTAATACAAAATGATATAATCATATTCCAGCACAATCAATTAGCATAATATAACCTATTAGTAAAATACTTATTATATAAATTAGCAATTAATAAAAAACAACATCATATAATCAATACTCATTCCACCGACAATGTAAGTAAATTATTAATATAATTCAGTAATCAATAATTATCACACCAAGGATTATTTAATCTTATATCGTATGAAGGAGCAAAATGTGGTTTCAATGGCTCCTTTATATAATCTGAAAGGTATTTCAAGATAAAGATTTTACTGCATTACGAAATAATCTACGAACTTTTATATTCACAATAAAAAAAGCCGTATGATACTTAAGCAAAGATTACAGGATATAGAAGTCACAATAGGACACGATACTAGAAAAGCTTTGTTCTAGTGACATTTTTTTATCGGAGTTCTGTCTGCTAGCACTTAGCATTCTTAGTAGACTAGTTAATACCAATATATATGTATCGCTATCTTGTATTCCTAATAGTGTAATTGAATGTAAGTTAATGCTATATAAAACACATTTTGGTGAAAATGTTCGTAGATACATCTTAATTTGTATTTTCTATAATTTATTGATTAAGATACCACCCGTAGGTTTCATCATACTGTATCAAATGCTATAGTAGAACTCCATCAATGCAGGTTGACAATTCAATGAAACTCACGTGACTACCATCCAAAATTTTACAAAAATAATAAATCTCCTCGACGGGGAATTGAACCCCGATCTGGCACGCGACAAGCGCCCATTCTAACCATTAAACTATCGGGGAAAATTGAAAGAAGTAAAGCACTCACGGTGGGGGTCGAACCCACAATCTTCTGATTAGAAGTCAGACGCGTTGCCATTACGCCACGCGAGCTTTATTTCTTGTCTTTTTACGTATTCCAACAATGACTAACGTGCCAGACAAGGTACTCATGTGCTGAAGTCCAACCTCAGAAACCACGTGTCCACAGTATAGAGATGCTGGAAATATAGAGAGGCTGACATTATTAAATAATGAATTTTGATGTAATTTTGGATTACTTCTTGCTGGAATATGATTATATCATTTTCTATTAAGTGGTAAAAGACGTTCTAGCACGTGACTTATTGTTTGAAATGTGTTTTTCTTTTTATATCGAAAAACACTATTTAAGAAATATATTCATTTTAGTTATAGTATTTACTATATATGTCTAAATAAAGTAATCGTCTTTACATCTTAAACTCTGAATAACAATGTCTAACTCTCTTGAATCCCAGTATGGTAGCGCCACCTAGTTAAACAATAAGTCACGTGATAAAAGTCTTCTACCACTTAATAGAAAATGATATAAGCATATTCCAGCACTCTTTTCCTAATTAATAACTTCAACATGAATTAACATAAACATATGAAAATGCTTAATAAAAAATTTATTTTAAGAAAAATAATAACATAATTTACCAATAAAATGGTGCTTACAGTATTAATAAACTTGGAAAGTAGTAGTTTATTATTAAATAGCAATCGAGTGCTTCGTAAAGTTTAATACAGATAATAGTAGAATTTTTTGGGAGCTTAGAATTAATTTGTGTACTAAAGTAGAATCTATATAACATTTAAAAAAGTGTTATCATTCATATCATCCAGCTTTTACAATTTAATATCTTACTAGAGATGAAATTTCTTTTCAGTTTTACGAATATTTAAGAAAGAATTATGCAGATCGAAAAGAAAATCTTTAATGTTTCAAGCTTTTTCAATTACATTTGATTTTCATCTTGTACATATAAATATATCAAAATAGATAAAAAAAATATAAGGCTCAATATGTGCAACAATACCAAAGGAAGTTAGGCAATAAGTAATTATCTCTAACTACTCATATATAAGATGCTTAATAGAAATATAATTCTGCTTAAAGGAAAGAAATAATTCAATTCATGCAATAGGATCTAAGTTTTCCAAAAATAAAAGTTATATAACTTTAAAGATACGTACAAACAAGAATTAACAATCAAAGTATATCGAGGAATAACGACTCAGCATTGTACTGTTTTTTTTTGTTTTTCATTTATAACGTCATGATATTGGAATCTACTCAAAGAAGTTCATTTTCATTCCCTATGTCCCAATCGGCCCTCAAGTTTGAGACTCCCTTCGGGCATAGCATAATCATGCTAAAATGAGAGACATTAAACAATGATAAGGATTAATCCTGAAACACGCTAATTGATGAAGCAAATAGTCAAATATTTAACCAATACACAGTATAAATATCACTAAATGTTTAGTTTATTCAAGAAGGTACCAGAAGAATCAACTGGCTCTACTGAAGAAACATCAATAGAATCAGATTCAAACAATAATACTTTAAAACTATTTTCAAAAATATTACCATCCGGTAATGAAATTATCTTAAGTGAACCATTATCGGAGAATGTGAATTATATTCGTAATCAACTCTCAAGTTTCTATGATATTAATAAGTTAAAATATGAAGAAAAAGTCTCACAAACAATAGAAAACTTTGATTACCTAAAAAGATATACAAATGAAATTATATTAAACGATGAATATGAAAAAAATAATATGATCTATACAAGCTTAGCTTCTACATTTGGTGTCTACTGTACTAGTAGAATTCTTTGTAATAAAAATAACTGGCGGAGTAATTCATTGGCTCCCAAGAGCTTCGTGAGTAGGATATTTACTAATTTACCTGCTAGAATAATACTTCCAGTTTTATTCCCAGTCATTACTTTTAAAACTTTAACCCCTAACACATTCAATAATATATGCAAAAGTTTAGAGCAAAATATATTCAATCCAGAATTCACTAAGCAATATCATGATAGTTGGGATGAAATATTGAGAAAAACATCCAATTTCTCCATATCATTTAATGAAAAAATGTACGGTCATATGGAACTTGCAGTTTGTAGAGCTCGCTTGTATATCATTGATAAACTTTCCAGTGATGAAGATGATTAACCTATAAATTTCCCCAATGTTTGGTAATTTTATTAATATTCCTTGGTACAAAAATATTTGTCTATTATGTTTTTTAACATTTAAATTGTAAATAATTATTTAGATATAAAGATACGCACAATATATATAACACAGAAAATAAAATATAAAAGATTGCGGAATGCCAGTGTCTAAATATTTTTCTATCATTATTTAAGTTTCGTTAAATTTGGTAATAGGGTACTCTGATATATAATATATATATATATATGTACAAGTATATAATATGGAAGGATATGAAATATGCAAAATGAGAATCTGCTACATATTAAAATGTAATATTACCATACTATATGCTATTGTAAAGCTGTCAGTAACCACAATGGAGCAGTCTCTGGATCAATCTTTACAAGTTTGGTATCAAATGCTTCAATTAACAATTCCACAAGAATTCTTCCACCTCTACTGCCTGTGAACCTTCTATATTCCTCAGAAACGCTTGCTAAGTTCCATCCCATTAGCCTCCTCAAACAACCTACCACAGTACCAGTTCTATGTCTACCCATACCACAGCATATAAGTAATGGATAACTCTTTCTATCAACTATGGTTTGTAATGCATTAATAATTGAATGTTCTGTTAGGCCATCCCATGGATTATCATCTTCACCAGCATCTGGATTAATTGCAGCAAACTGAAGGGATATGTTATGAAAGTCACAAAATTCTAGTAGAGATTCCTGTGGTTCTTCATTTGCTAACCAAATGATATTTTTTAAATCAAGATTTAATAAAAATGGAAAGTTCACTGGCGAAGGTTGACCTGATCTATATAAATATCTTTCGACGGGACAAAAATTTAAAGGTGGAACAATACGCTCGTCTGGAGGGTGTGAGACTACTACTGTTTCTTGACCAAGTTCTGTCTCTTCATTTATATATATTTCCCCATCATCTTCATCATAATTATCTTCATCTAAATCTTCTTCGAAATTTGTCTCAGTTTCTTTTATTATTTCATCTTGATTTTCTACCATATTCTAAATAATGTTAATTACTTTAATGTAGTTATATGATCTTTTGTTGCATGCCTTTGATTTTCTTTAATATCATTTAATTTTAAATAATAATTTGCCATTAGTTGTATTACCTATTTCTAAAATATGGTATTAAAGGCATTCTCCCTTTCCGTAACCCGGCCTAATAATTTTTCAAACCAATTTCTATATTTCTATTGTGAAATCTTCAAAAAGGTCAAAATTATACAAATAATTAAAAAGCTGGAAAGCTGGATATTAAAATAAATTCAAACAAAATAAACAAAAGTTGTAATTTCGAATTTCCTATCAATTGACGCGTTTCATTAACTATACTGAAAAATGGCACAAAAAGTAAAGAATTCTAAAACCATCCCAAAGTCCTCTAATATTTCGTCTTCTACTAAGTCAGTTTCACATACAACAAATAAAACAACTCATGGAATTTTCCAAGATTTCCAAGATGCTTTCAATGCTACTATACAACATTATTGGAAACAACATGAACAAGATAAAAGATTAAGATTGATTGATATCATGTGTATATTTATGGTTGTTGTTGCTGCTTTACAATGCATATTTATGATTCTTATTAGGGATAATTTCCCATTTAATGCGTTTTTATCTGGGTTTATTATATGTGTTGGACAATTTGTTTTATTAGTAAGTTTAAGATTACAAATGGTATCTGATTTTGAAGGAATTAGTAAGAATAGGGCATTTGGGGAATTTGTCATTGCTTCTTTAATTTTACATTTTATTTCGTTACATTTCATTAATTGATTTATTAAATTTTTTTTTAACTTTTAAGTATTAATTAAACCAAATACTAATACTAGATATATATATGCGCATTTATTTCGCCAATGCTTGGAACTGAAATATGAAGTAATCTGGCTATTACTTCTCGATATTCATAATTGGACAAATGATTTTATTTCATATTTAGATATAGAAGAAGAAAAAAAGAAAAAGTAACGAATATGTATATACATATATATTCGTTCGTAGGTGAAAAATCGAAATACTATGTTTTATTGTATAAGCACATAGATATTTTTGTTTTGAAGATCAGAAAAAAAAAGTGCATTTGTATTATATACATAACTACGGATATAAGATGTAAATGTATAAATGATAAAATAAACTAAGAAAAAATATATTTATTTTTTTTTTTGGGAAGTGTCATTAAAGTGAGAAAAGGGGGAAAAAATGCAAAAAAATGAAATAAGAAAGCATGAGAGTTTCTGAATTGATTGAAAGTTATTGAATCAATTAAGAATTATTGAATTGATCGAGAATTATTTAAATCATAATGAATTGGACCTGAGAAGTCTGAGGGAGAAAAAAAAAGAAAAAAAAAGCCGTTAATAAATCAAAGGAGCATAAGGGTATGCATGCAAGGTGTATGTGGAGAGGAGCCTTTAAAAAAATAGGCTATAGTGACATAGTAAATTTACTTTCATAGTTAATATCAATCTTTATGCTCGAATAAAAAAAACAAAAAAAAAACAAAATAAAAAGAAAAAAAAGCTCAAGATTACATGACGAAGAATTGCTTAGAATATGCATATTTTTTCCCCCTCTCAAACGTAGGAAGTTGAAAAATAATGTACAGTTTATGCAATAATGCAAATATCCTTGCCCTTTGAGCCAGCTTTGATACCAGTTTCTACAAAACCTTTATCTCTTGTAGATTTTAATTTGGAAGTAAAAATAGAAGATGGAAGAGATGATATTTTTGGTAATGATGAAGTTGAAGGAGACGAGGGCAAAGTTCCTAATTCTGAGGATGACATTGCAGGTGTTGATTTTTTAAAATCAGTAGTTGGAGAACTAGACGAAGCAGATGATGTAGATAATTTTTTGGTTGTATAATTTTTATTTCTATCTATAGTTGCTTTGGACACTATAGCAGAAATAGATTTTCTTGATTCATTGGCCTTGGATGATTTTCTTGCTTTATTACAATTATGGGTTAATTTTTGTTTAGAATTCTTACTCATATTGGTATGATTACTCATATTGGTATGATTACTAGTATTTGTAGTAACTCTTTTGGAATATCTATCATCAAAAACTTTTGGAGAAGAATAAATTTTATTAATTGGTAAAGAAGCAGCAGAAGGTTTCCTCTTGTCAAAGAAATCTGCAAACGAAGAATGTTCTGTACCACCCAAGGTTTGTTCACTATCGGGGAAACTATAATTTGGAGTGGAATTATTGTTTGTAGAACAATTACAATTTGGATTTGAATCATCATCTAATTTATAAGAGATTGTGTTTTTATTACTAGTGGTAGTACCATTGCTATTTTTGAAATGGAATTTTTTCAAATCTTGATCAATTTTTTCATTTGGCGATTGGTAACCTTGATTTGAGATGGGATCTTTTGATTCTGTTAACGACAATTCGTTGAAATTATTTATAGCGTGGGATCTTGGGCAATCGAATTCATCGTCACCTTCATCTTCTTCGTCGTCCTCGTCATTATCATCATCATCAAGATCATCATCTCTTGGTTTTGATAATGGTATTCCAAAAGTTCTTAATAATATTGAATCACCATCACCATCATTGTCATAAACAGGATTTGAAGTATGTGTGTTTGATTTAAATCTAATTAAATTTGGATTTTCATCCAAGAAAAGATTATTGATTTGATTTTTTTCATAATCATGATGATGCGATCTATTTGAAGATTGCAATTGAGAATTGATATTTTTGGAATGGTCGTGTGTTGAAGGTGGTAAAGGATCAGATATTATATCATTGGCAATATCATGAGTGGAATCTCTACGAATAATTGAGCTTGTATTATGTAGAGTAGTAGTTTCTGTAGTGGTAAGAGTTGTTGCGTTTGTAATTGAAGTTTCTGTGGACATTATTGTGGTGGTATGGATATTACGTAAACTTGAATTTTCATTATCTAAAAAGCCAAATTCATCATCGTTGGTTGTAGTGGAATTTTCCACGTTGGAATCTATCTGTTTAATCAAGATTTCAAAAGCTTTTAAAATGTTTATATTTGATTTGGCAGACGTTTCCAAAAAGGGGAAATCTCCAAAATTCTTGGCGATATTTATCCCCTCGTCGTAAGTGACTTCTCTTTCATAATCTAAATCTGATTTATTACCTACTACTACGATGGGTATTGATTGGTTCAATGCCTTTTCAGATTTTTCCTGAGGGAAATTCTTGGCTCTTAATAATTGTTGATAATGACTAAGTAATTCTAAAAATGAGGTTCTTGATTCAATTGAATAAACAAACAAAAACCCTTGACCTAATTTCATATAGTTTTCTCTTAATTGAGAATATTCACTTTGACCAGCAGTATCCAGAATGTTTAATGAATAATAATTGTTTTGGAAAAACAATTCCTTTTTAAAGATATCTTCTATAGTTGGGTCATATTGATCCTCAATGAATTTATTTTGTACTAGTTGTAAAGTGATTGAAGATTTGCCAACACCGCCTGCACCTAATATGACTATTTTATATTCTTTTTCTTTTATTTGTAAATTTTGATACATAGGGGTGGGGGGTGGGGGGAGATTATGTAAAGACGGAAAACTGGAAAGCAAAATGTATAGGCGGGTATATGGGGGGGGGGGGGGTCGATTGAGAGAATATTAATAGGATAAGAAAAAGAATAGAAAAAAAAGAAAAGTAGAGTAAAGTACAATGGATGGAAGGTATATGATGGGGGAAAAAAGTTATGTGTAAATTGATTTGTGAGTTGTAGGAACAAAAATCAAGGAAAAAACAAAATAAATTAGAAGATCTAAATTGATGAGTGGAAGTGTTTGTAAGATCTTTTTTTTTTTGGTATATATCGTTTGTATTAAATACTGTTTGAAATGTTGATAATAATAATAAAACAGACAGAAAGAAAGAAAAAAAACACAATAGCAACAGGTAAAGTCGAAGGAAAGTGGAGAACTTTCAAAAAGGTAAAAGTCATAGATTGAATAAAATCAAATAAAAAAAGAATAATAATAATAGATGAGGTAGCAGTAAGCAGTAATAATAGCGTAGTACAATAGACGGGTGAGTAAGGTTATTCAGGACTATTATTATACGGCTGAATATAGCAACTAAAGAAAGTGCGTATTTAGCGTAGAGAAGCAGAGAAAAGTCAGTAGCAAAAAAATTAAAAAAAAAAGAACAAAATTTTATTTTAAATAAATAATATTTGCTGAAGTAAGTATGTATTAGAATAGGAAGGGTATCTTCTATTTTAAAACACACGGTAAATGATGAGCGAATGTAAAAAAGAAAAAAAGCCAAAAAAAATAAAAAAATAATAATTATAATAATAAACGTTTGCAAATTTAAAGATTGTATTAAGTTTAGTTACTGTTATCGGTTTGAGTATAGAAATGATTAAGATAAATTTTTTTGGCAATCAGAATAAATGATACAGGTAAAAAGAAGAAAAAACCAAAATAAAACTTGTTAAAACTACCAAACTGAGAAAGTTAATAGAGCCACTGTATTGGAAATAGAACCATGTATAGTAGTTAGTGATAATGATGATGGATGATTCAAAAAAGAGACAAGAGAAAAAGCGCGAGAGTTTGTAAGTTTTAGCGTGGTTTGAGCGTGAGCAAAAAAAAACGTAAGAAAGAAGGTGAGAGAAGTATGCGTAGAGATATTAAAAAGTTTGAATCAAATTGGAATACCAATAAAACATGCAAGTAAAATAGGATGAAAATTATTTAATATAGTAAAAGTAAGTAAAGGGTAAAAGCAATGGTAAAAGTAAAAGATAAAGCAAAGGGTAAAACAAAATAGTAAAAAACAAAAACAGCTAGTAAAAGCTAACAATACGTAAATAATACTGGTTAGATTTGATATGATATGATATGATATGATATGATATGAAATGATATGATTTTTGATTTATCATAATGATATGATCGAGAAACAGGTTGGAAATCTATTGTAAAAAAGAAAGGGAGGTCTAGCCGGATATGGCCAGGCCCACATACGACGCCGCAGAAGGTTGAAAAGTTCGGTGTGTGTAAGCTATTTTTACATGTGAACAATGAGCTGGCTAGGTAATCAAGCTAAGCAAAAACTAGAACAAGCCATTATTGCGCGAACAAGTAATGAGGGAACTATGTATAGATTAATTTACCGTCTTTAGTAAATGGCATGGTGGAGTGCCAATAAAAACTTGGAGACTAAATGGGGAGATGGGTAGTGAATGGGCTTTTGCACTGGGGGTTCTGTGTGGGTGGTAGAAGACAGAGGACAAAGAACAAAATCTGCGGAGAGATCATACGGCCCGAGTAGGAAAGCGGGTGGAAAAGGCAGAAGAAAGTTAGTGGAACACGACTAGAAAGAGGCGCAGCGTAGAGCTACTGAATTGACAGGGCCTTGTGCGAGCCCACTCTTTAAATCAACATGTGGCCTAAAACGGTAACACCTCGAAGGCCAGGCGTGTGTATGTGCATGTGATTGTGCGCCAATGTGTGGGTGCCTGTGCATATGCAGTTGTTTCTGCGGAGATTGTGAGACGAGTCCGTAGACGGAGAATGTAGAACTGCAGAATGTAGATGAATGCCGATAAAATTCCTGTCCCGAATTGGGTATGTGTCCAAAACGGGGGCACGGGTTCTGGCAAGACGTACGCGGTTCTAGAGTGATCGGGGCCCGATGGCCACGGCTGGCCAGCCAGAAACATTCGCGGGCACAATGCAGATTGGGTAGAGATAACGCCCGGAAGGCATGGTCCCTTGCCACGATCCGTCCTCCTTCCAGAGACGTTCCTGTAGGACAATGCCGAGCCGGCTGCTGACAATGAAAAATTAAAAAAAGAAATAATAGAAAAAAAAAAAAGACAAATAAAAAAAAGCAAATGAAAAAAGGAACACAGCCGCTTCGGGCAGGGTCCATGTCCAAAACGGGAGTTTGCTGCGTAGCAGGAATTTTCTACTCCCCTGTTCCACAGGCACTACTGCATGTCTCTCCACTACGAGACAGCCTAGAAAAGCAGGTGACCCCGGTTGATCAATGAGACCCTTTTTTCCTGCTCCTGGTACAACCTTACGGTTAATGTTACCGTAACTCGGCAGTTATGCAGGAACCCTAAATAGGCAAAATACGCATGCGAAGAAGTTCCCGCAGGATTTTTTATTGTTCTTCTCAAAGGTGAAAGCGTGGTTTATTTCTTTTTTCCTCATTTTTTCCACCCGATTGCCCCACACCTTGCCGGTCATGCCTCACCAACGGCAGCCCTGGCCAGAACGGGCCATGGAGCGTGATTGGATATGCCCCTGACGGATTCCCAATCAGGTTGTATTTGGGTCTAACAAGGGTGGGGTTTGAAGATGTGTACCAATCTCTGGTATGGCTGCGGTGTTTCTCTGGTGGGATGGAAAGTGAAGATTAAAAAAGAAAATAAAAAATTATGTAGGTTCATACAATATGTCGATATTACTTGTTTAAGCTGGTCGTCACGGTAAAAAAGCAATTAAATTGTATATAATTTTTCGATTCCTCACAATATGCTGTAGGCAAATGCTTGCCTTGGAATACCGTGGTAATGACGGTTCGGCTCGTCAATCGGTTACTAAGTTAAGTAATATTGTGTTTTGTGATAATTGTAGGTTAATTTAACACAGTTTCCTATTGAAGAAATTCACGGTTTATTATATATTCAATAGGATTTCGGTTCAAATGTTTCCGTTTGTGGGATTTGAAACATTTCTCGAGACACATGGATAATAAGTAGTACATAGCGCTAAAGATAAAGATAAGGATAAGGATAAGGATAAGGATAAGGTAATAGATAAATGAAGTGTCGTGTTAACGTTAGCGGGGAAAGACCCTTAACTATATGCACAATTTGACTATGGCTCATTCAAGAATGTAACCTCAAAAAATATTCTATTAATTTCGTTCTCTTCGACAATTCATAATACGAACAGCATTTTATGAATATGAAACACGCTGTTTCTTATTGATCCATAAATGTTGCATTAAAATATTCCCCATTTAGTCTACTGTGTTGCAAGATACATAAACCTTCTCCCCGCCTAATGCAATGTGATCTGAATTGCGAATGCAATTTTTCAATGCTTTCTTCTCTTGTTCCGAGCCCTGGCGCACCCCTAACTCCGGATCTCGTATAGTTCGTTCAATGGTGATTTCATATCGACGTCATCAATGGTCAACTCGGCTAAGTTCAAAGGATGCCGTGGATACCGTTTATGCGGGCGTTTCCGTATCAACCTTAAATTATATTTTTTTCCATAATTTATCGCACAGAAAAGTAATATTGCTCCTCGGGTTGTTGGGCACCGAAAACTGTTGAAATATCAGGATAAACTTTAATTACCAACACCTTCCACCCCCCCCCCAATACGGGCACTGGATACGCCATGACGTCGGTAGGATGACGTCGGTTCGAACTCCCTTGCTTCCATTGTAAAATGCCATTGTAAAATGAAGCGTCCTTGCCAAACGTAGATCTTAACAAAAGCCCAATTTACTGGGATTCAAGAGAGTTAGACGTTGTTATACAGTATTTAAAATGTAAAGATGATTACTTTATTTAGACATATATAGGAAATAATATAATTAAAAATGAATATATTTTTTAAATAGTCACGTGATAAAAAGTCTTTTACCACTTAATAGTAAATGATATAATCATATTCCAGCACAATTACTGTTTGCTTTTGCAAGTATTGTACACTATCAACCAAGTATATACCAACTAAATCTGCATGAGATAACATTATTTCTAATCGCAAATCCTTTGGCCAATCCCAAATGTTTGCGAATATGAAAGGATCAAACTCACGTTATCCATATTCTTATCAATCATTCATTTCAAGGTACATCATCTTATAATCATGTTCTTACCTATCGCAAATCCCATTGTTCCTTTTTGCCTTGCCCTCCCCGCATTTTCCCCACGCTCTTCCATGCATTCGGTTTTATTTCCGTATCTCCGAGATCGACAACGTATCTTTGGCCCGGGACAGTTTTTAAGAAAAAATAATACTCCGTTGGTCCACAGGGTGCTCCACATTCAGTTCGACAAATCTAGCTATAACTCCGTTATACCGAATATATCGCTTGTTATCTTTAAATCATACAAAAAAAAAAAAAAAAGCAACAAACGAAATGACATATTATAGGTTTAATTTTAAGTTGTCTGTGCCTATGAAATGAACCCTCCCCCCACCCACACACACACATACACACTCATACAGTTCAGTTTTTATTAATCCTTCGAGAAATAAAAATATAACAAATTTATCATATATTTTGATTAGTTCTTGTTCTTGAAGAAGTTTGTATTCTAAATTAAAAAAAATAAAAAACAAAAATAAAAACCATCCTTCCCACATAAACAACCTCCTAAACTTCATTATGGATACTCAAGAAGAATTAACCATCATGGAAAATGATCCAACTCTAACACTTAAATCGCAATCTCCTTTGCTTCCGCAAAATATAAAAGCTTTAATTGCAGGTGGTGTAGGAGGTACCTGTGCGGTGCTTACAGGCCATCCTTTTGATTTAATTAAAGTCCGGTGTCAAAATAAACAAGCAGAATCCACCACGGCAGCCATCAAACAAATCTTGGTTAATGCAAGAAACTCTGCATTGAAAAATGGGTCCAACACCATCTTGCAATCAGTTCGTGGGTTTTATAAAGGTGTCGTGCCCCCATTATTAGGTGTCACACCAATATTTGCTGTTTCCTTTTGGGGATATGATATGGGTAAGACAATTGTAAAATCTTTGGGGGAATCCACAGACACGTTAACGACAAATCAATTGGCCACTGCAGGTTTCATTAGTGCCATTCCGACTACTTTAGTTACAGCTCCTACAGAACGTGTTAAAGTTATGCTACAAATATCTAGTAATAAATCGAATAATTCATTATTTGGCATGATTAAACAAATTGTTAAAACTGAGGGTCCAATGTCATTATTCAAAGGTTCTTTGGCTACATTAACTAGAGATGGACCAGGGAGTGCCATTTATTTCGTTTCCTATGAATTGATTAAAAATAAATTAAATGAGACTTCTTCTTCTAATTCTCAAGAATTAAATATAACAAACGTTTGTTTAGCTGGTGGTAGTGCTGGGATGATGATGTGGTTAACAGTTTTCCCCATTGACACAATAAAGACCAAGATCCAAGCTTCAAGTGAAGGTGTAAATGGTAAGAAATTAACCATGTTAAGCGCTACAAAGGATATTTATAAATTAAGGGGTGGTATTAAGGGATTCTTCCCCGGTCTTGCACCAGCATTATTAAGATCGTTCCCTGCTAATGCAGCTACGTTCTTGGGCGTGGAATTAACTCATGCGATTTTTAAAAAATACAACATATAAATAATCATATTTTTTATTTTTTATTTTTTATTTTTTATTTTTTTTGGTTCCAAAGCATTGATTTATTTATTTATTTATTTCTACATATATATAATAATATTCCGTCATTTTTTGTTTTTTTTGTGCCGCGGAGCATCCCCTTGCTGGAACGTTCGCGGGATTTGCAGTCGTTTGATTAAGTATTAAAGAGTATAGAAAAAATCAAATATATATATATAAAATACAAATATATATATATAAAATACAAATATATATATATATATTATTTTTTTAAGATATTAAAAAAAGGCGAAACAATTCTAACCAGTGTGATCTTTCCAACCATCTGGTTTAGTGATATTATTAATATCATAGTATTTTAATGTACAAGAATAATCCTTCCAAGTGAAATCATCATTTGGATTACAAGCACATTTGTTATGTAATCTAATTTGATCATTAATTGGACATTGATGGTATGGACCATGGTAATAACCCATGCCTTCGAAATGATGGATTTCATCACGATCCAAGAATAAAGAAGCTGCAATGGAATGGACTGGAGCATCCCCCCATCTTTCATAGAAGAACCCACCTGCATGATCCAAATAATCGAAATAATCTCTATAAGCTTGACTTCTCAAAAATTTCAATGATGCAATTTCGAAATTTGACCAGAAATGACATAAATTGTATGTCTTACCATTATCATCAGAAACAAAATCTAACATATTATTCTTGTGGATGTGTTGTGGGTATAAGGATAAAAATTCTCTGGTGGTTTCCCATAAAGTTTCAATAGTATCTCTGAATTCATGAATAGTAATGGTAAACCCATATTTCTTCTTATTATCTTTCATGAATTTGAAAACATCATAATCAATATCACAATACATTTTAATATCAGGCTCCACTCTCCAATAATATTCATATTCATCTAATAAAGGATGTCTCCAGAAAAACCCACTTTCATATCTACACATGTGTCTATAAGATTCAGAATCACCATAGATAATATTTTTTTCTTTCATGGTCTTTCTAGTATCAGCAGCTCTTTTCTTATCAATCCAACTTGGATAAGACCAATGTTCATTAGGGATTAAACCGAATTTAGTTTCACCACTAATTAAAGCAGTCACGGTTTTTTTAAATTCATCTGAAAATTCTTCGTCATTTAAAAAGACCCAATCGTATTGGAATTTACTGTTAAATCTATCTTCCACAGCTTTGATACTGTTGATTAACCCATATAAATCTGAGTTTCTGGCTAAAGTGACAAAGGTAGCTTTTTCCTTTTTGCCATTATATTTGAAAGGTAACAATCTTGTATATTTGTTATGATCAACTGGTAAATCTGTAGGAAGAGCAGTTGAAGAAGGAGCATATTTCAATGGCTCCAAATAATCTGGTGAACCAATGGTGGTATAAGTGGATAATGATACGTTTTTAGATGAATGATGGAATAAAGAATATAGCCCGATTAATGTGATTAAAGCAACACCCAATTGTTTATAAAGACGGGTTCTCTTTGTAGTTTTCAAAGAACCTTTCTTCGACATTTTTTTAAAATTTTTATACGATAGTTACTGGAACAATATATCACCGCAAAGAAAGAATTAAGATGAGTTAAATTAAATTAAAGGTTATAGATAGTAAAAAAAAAAAATAAATAAAGCAAAGTAAAAACAGAATTAATGCGAATCAAAAGAATTTGCTTTTTTTTTTCTCGTATAGTTTTTTTTTTTGTCAATGCAATTTTTCAATGCAAATGCTAGTTTAGAGATATAATGATTTGAACAATGCTGTCACACACAATTGAAGATGCTAAAAAAGAAAGAAAAAGATTATGAATTAGCTGGTATGACAAAATGAAAAAATAAAAAGGTGTATGTTATTATTTCTTTATGAGCTTTTAATATCTCTCTTCCATAAGGATTAAATATAGAAGAACGGAAAATAGAAAAAAAAAAAATAAAAATAAAAATAAAATAAAAAGAAATGGAAAATATAACAATGAGACAAAGTTAGAAAAAAGAAAAGAGAAAAGTAAACAGATTCGAACAAAGCGATCCTACGAATGAAGTGGAGCTGATTCTAATCATTATATAACTATTCCATGAGGGAGGTGAAGAACACTATTTATACACTTTGGAGTATTTTAAGATCTTAGGAGGAAGAATGAAGGTAGTACAGAAATAAATTCATGAATATGGACATCAAGAGAGATAGTTTACCAACAGTGGAACCAGTAGTAGCAAATCTTAGTCTTGAACATTTAAAAGGGCATTTAGAGTATGAAATTTTCAATATCAATATGGCCAAAAGAGATAGAATAATAAGATAGACAAACACCTGTGGGACAAGGTTGCGCAAATATTGTTGAAAATAGTTAGATGACGAAAAAAATTACAACGCGAGAAACCACCAGGAAATTTCTATAATCCTTAAGATCATCAACCTGACTTCCAGGATTAGGTACCTACTGTAAAAGGTAAAAAGCCAGTTAAAGAATGTGTTCTCAGATAACTGTGTAGCACTCGACTGGTCGGCCCGATGCGGCATACATCCAGCACATGGCAGGCCCGCAGGCCCCATCTGGAAACCCTGGTCCGATTTCCCAAGACGGAAATTTTTCAAAGCACGCGACGCGTGACGCGTCAGCAGAAACATAATGCGCCAGTAAACATGCCTGCGTCAGCAAAGTTTTAGTTTTGTGGCATGGGATAAGCTTTGATACGCAATAAGTGTTATCAAATGGAGATGACCATATCTATCGGCTTAAAGAAACTCAAACGGCAAGCAACAGTAAAGCAGGCAGTAGGTAATGTAGGTAATGTTGGCAGTGTAATTGTACGTAATGTTGAATACCTCTGAAACTGTGCTGGAATGTTTTGAAAATAGCATTGTGTCAGTTGTTCCTGATTTACATGGAGTAAGGAGAAGATATTGATGTTATTAGTATTGCTTGTATTGCACTGTTGCACCTCCAGGAATAGTAGTATCAACAGTTGTCCACTTTGTTGTAGATATTATTGCCAATTCTTGCAAGGTACGAGATCTGAGACGTGATGTTTTACATGGTTTGCCTTAAAAGCCTTCCATATATACAACAGCCGTAATCCTTAACAGCAACGGCAAGGCACTTACATTACTTAGCGTTGGTTATGCTGTTTAGTTAGGCCTTCTTCGGATGTCGGAAATACGAGATTCGGGGTTGGAATCGGATCCTATCTCTTCGCCAAATCTCTTGGAAGATACAGATCAGGATACATATATTACTATGTCACATTCCGTGTATCGAGTGAAAATTAAATAAAATAAAAAAAAAAAAATTAAAGACAAGTTGCATAATATAGATAAAAGTTTAATTGCTTTAAAGTACTTTCCTTCTTATTCCATCTATCAAATATACACGCTTATACAAAAGCTTATTTTCCAAGCAATCGGAATTGAAATTTGAAATTGAAATGGATCGATTCACGAATTCTATCAGTAATAAATTCCAAAAAATAACAAAATCAAAAATACGTACGAGAACTCAACCCTATGATGAATTGCATATACCTTCCTTCATTCTTGGATGTTTAATAACCATCATTGTCTTATCAATTGGTCCCGTATTGTCTATGCTATGGAATGGTGTATTCTCTAGTATGATTACCTTGTTAAGATATTCGATCTTATTCGGTATCTTATCTACTATCTATTGGTTTGTCATAGGGAAACAGCCACTCAATTCTTCATTCTTAACAAATTATAATAATAACAATAATAATACTTCTGATATTAAAAACGACGCTGTAATCCATTCTAAAAAAATTAATCCTCCAACTTTTGATATTAGTAAGAATAATGCAATAGAATCTAGGCAAGTTCCCCCATCACTAATCCCTGTACATACCCCTCGAGATTTAAATGAGGCCCCACAATTAAACAAGAGAAATAAGTTGAAAAATATATTCCGTCCAAATCATAGAGTACCTTCTCCACCACCTGTAGAGATTAAACAAACTTTTCAACCTTCTGTATTTCCTTCAGATTCACAGAATTTAGATAAAAATGATTTCGAACTAATTAATTATTTTAAATCAGAACCAAATAAATCTAATTTCCGTAGACCATTTCCTGATGAAACCCCTTTGAAAACAACACCAAATGCTACTGAAAATACTAAGAATAAAGCAAATCAAACAAGTGTAAATTCTCAATCAACAAGAAATTCATACGAGAATTTCGTTAGCATGGCTCCAAACAAATCTGTTATGCCATAACAATATATATATATATTTTACATATATTTCTATATATAATTGTTTATATTTGGTAATTCTTGTAATGATTTTAATGACGAAGAAATTAAGAATGGTTATTTTAAAAATAGAGTTTCACTTATTTTACTTAGAAGCACACATATAAAAATAATATAACATTAATATAATATTAATAATCGGAAAAACAAATATTGTAACTAACTATCAATTAATAGAACGTTTATATTTTTATTTTATTTTGTTTAATGATAATAAAGGATAATATATAGATTGTATTTGTGTTTGTATATTACTATTATAACATTTAATGAGTTTCGCTTGGAATTTCGAAAACAATTTGCTTACCAGTCAATTTGTTGTAAACAGCTTGGAAAGATTCCAATTTGTAGTCGACTTGTTGGACATCCTTGGAATCTAACAAAACTTTTTGGACTTTGTTACCACCAACCATGTATCTGACTCTCTTACCGACAATTTCAGTTGGGAAGACCATATCTTCCAAGATTTTGTCGTGAACAGCAGTCAAAGTTCTGGACTTTGGTCTCTTTTGAGTTTGTCTAGAGGTTCTAGATGGTTTTGGTAAGATTCTTCTTTCGGCTAAGAAGATGACATGACGATCTGGGAATTTCTTTTCCAATTCACGGGTCAATTTGGTTTGAACCTTGTGGTAAGCAGCCAAGCTTGGAACTGGGACGAAGATGGTTAAAGCCTTCTTACCACCAGCAACATCGATCTGTATAGAAAAAAAATATAATAAATCAAAAATACATTATTTGATTGAAAAAAATACAGTTAGTAAAATAGTCCTTTCTTGATATAGGGATTTGTGGCAATAAATTAGGATCAATTAACATACTTCTCTGATAGACTTGATTTGTAATGGTCTCAATTCAGCCTTTAAATCGGAAGAAGAGTTTTCCAAATCAATGAAAGCTTGAGCAACTTGCAATTCCAATTCAGTTGGAGCTTGAGATAAAATCTTAGCTTGTGGAGCAGACATCGTTGATGATCGTTCTAATGTTTATCTTGCTTTACGCTTAAATGGGGGTAAAGGCCAAACGTAATATAACACAATTTTAAAATATATTCGTATATACCATTTTTTTTCACAAAATTCACTATATTCATTACTATGCCACACTATGCTATGCCATGGTTCATCCCACATGTCTCTCTGTCTTTCCGGTAACACAACCATAGTCGTAGGAATGGCCAATACCTAAACTTGATGGTCTCTCTGTCAACTCACGATGCTCCTACTAACTATTAGAAGGACTTCCTAGCAAAGCTACTACAGAAACAATCCCTAGGCAGAGCGTTTCATTAGATCTTCTCTGTCTAGCTTACAGTTCATAAGGTCTGGCTAAAGGATATGGGCCTATCCTTCCCATGGCCGGAATGAAAGAAAATATCAACAAAAATTTCATAATATGTTACTGGAGGAGGACACATCGGCTCCTCCTCCTCCTCTAAATCTGCGTCATTTCAAGATTGCGTTAATTTTCAAACATGGGCCGTGTAATTTTCCGAAAATGAAAACTAAAAAAATGAAAAATAAAAATACGGAAAAAATAGAAATGTAAATTCAAATGGTGTACAGATGTTTAGCAGTCCATCTATAAAGTAATTTCACCCACACTCCACGTGCTCTTTTCCAGCCCTACAACACCCAGAGCTCAGCCCTAAATTCCGGCATATTGCCTAGACTTAACCCCGCCCGGACCTAACCAGCCCCGTAACACCGCCCTTCGCGCCGAGTTCCGTAAAACAACCAAACCGTGTCACCACCGCCCATCCGTTAACTTTGTAATTAATTCGTCATTACTAAAACACTTTCCATCCCGCAGAATTCGGCTTCACTACGAATGTTTCTAAATCACTCATCTTATTGGTCTTATTTACTGAATATTTTTTTTTTAAATGTTTGACTAATAAATAATTTAATTATTTCAATGATCATCCTTTCTCGTCATGTATGTATATATAAAGATTTGGAATATACAATCAACCATGTAAAACATGCGAGTTATCTGATCTCCCCTTATTTGTATCTATGCTGTTGATCTTGAATTTATAATGTAATTTTTAAATAATATTAAATTATTTTTCTTTATTCTCTCTTTATACATTCCTTTAATAGAAAAAATAAATCAAATTTCTATACTTGAAAAAAAAAGAGAAAAAAAAATTCCAGAAGATCAAAAAAATAAAAAGCATTATTATTATGTCAGAAACTACCAACAAACCATCGGACTTTGCACTACCAGATGTTAAAGATTTGAAACCATTGGATTCAGAAGCAGAAACTGCTAAAAGATTAGCAGCCTATAGGGCAGTTGATAAAAATATTGATTTTGAAAATCATAGAATAATCGGGATTGGTAGCGGTAGTACCGTTGTTTATGTTGCGGAAAGATTAGGCCAATATTTACTTGACCCTAAATATAAACCATTTGTGGAAAAATTCATTTGTATCCCAACTGGATTCCAATCAATTCAATTGATTCTTGATAATGGGTTACAATTGGGTTCTATTGAACGTAACCCTGTGATTGATATTGCATTCGATGGCGCTGATGAAGTTGATACAAATTTACAATTGATTAAGGGTGGTGGTGCTTGTTTGTTCCAAGAAAAATTAGTTAGTACAAGTTCTAAAAAATTCATTATTGTAGCTGATTATAGAAAATGGTCTCCTACATCTCTTGGTGTCAAATGGACAAGAGGTGTTCCATTAGAAGTAGTTCCATCTGCTTATGTCCGTGTCAAATCAGATTTGATTAATAAATTGAATTGTAAAAAAGTTGTTTTAAGACAAGGTGGTTCAGCAAAGGCTGGGCCAGTTGTTACTGATAATAATAACTTCATATTGGACGCAGATTTTGGTCCTATTAAAGACCCAAAGAGTTTGCACGTTCAATTGAAATTGCTACTAGGTATCGTAGAAACAGGGTTATTCATTGATAACGCTGATATTGCGTATATTGGTAATTCAGATGGAACTGTTTTGATTGCACCAAAGTCATGATTTTATTCATCAACTCTCCGCCACTCACCCCAATACATTATATTCCAACTTTCTTCAAAATTCTAATCTAAATCTGTATATTACTACTATTCTTCACTATATATCTCATTAGCACTCTTTGCTTTCTCCTTTCTCATATATATATATATATATATATATATTCGTATGGATGTGTGTATTACTAATATTATACTGTACTTGCATAACCGCCCACTCAAAATATCTATTACCGTCGGAACAAAAAAAAGATAATATTAAAAAAATGTCTATTAAGAAAAGTACCTAAGGAAGCTTTTATGTGTTATAACGATAATACTTCACAATTTGCTGTTTTTTTTGTTATTTAATGGGATTTTGATATTTAGTAGTAAATTAATACAAATCAATATTTAATAGAAATTGGCCTTTAAGTAACAAATCCACATACTTGGTTACTATAGTAACACCCCAAGAAAACCTAAACGTGGTTAAACGAAAAATAGGTCTAAATAGAATCAACATATAAGGCACAAATAAATGAATCTTTTCGTATTTCATATTAGTATAATCTTGTTTAAACGAGGAGGTATAAAAATTGGTATATAGTAATTTGACCTACAGGATTCATATTTAACAAATTTGAAAACCTCTTTCTTGGATATGTAGATAACATATTTTACATTATAACAAAGTAATGATTGTAAAGTCATCAATGGTTAAAAAAATAATATAAATTATACAGAATATAAAATAAAGAAAATACACGGTGACTTCTTTAGGAAAATGAGGAAAAGAGTATCTTGAATATATTGTTGGTTACACCTTTTAAGAGTAATAATACCAGTAAATTTTTGTAGTGAGAATTTGGTTTGTCTTTTTTAAATGATCTATTTTTTCGGCGTATTATTAGAGATCCATGTCAACCCTTCAACAAGACCAGAACCTGTAACTGCACTACTACCTACAACTTTCCACAGTTGGTCCTTTAGATTTTGCTTCAATTGTAGGAAATTCGATACTTCCTTTGGAGACATTGCACCTTTTAAATCTTGCTTATTAGCCCAAACCAGCAAAACAACTTTTTCCATTTCTTTTTCACTAATAATACTATATAATTCTTCTTTCGCTTCTGTTAAACGTTTCTTATCATGTGCATCAATGACAAAAATTAAAGCTGTAGTAGCTGGGAAATAGTGTCTCCATAAAGGTCTTAACCTTTCTTGTCCACCGACATCCCACATATTGAATTTAACATTTTTATAAGTCACAGTTTCCACATTGAATCCCACAGTAGGGGCAGCAGCTTTAACAGTATTTAATTTCAATTTATATAAAATTGTAGTCTTACCTGCATTATCTAAACCCAACATTAAAATTTTCATCTCACGGGATCCAAACAATTTACTCAACGCTTTCGATATAGAGTTACCCATTGTGCTATAATAGTTTTGTTAAATTTACTCAAATTTTTAAAGTTTCAAAAGACTGTATTAGAATTTAATATTAATTATTAATTTTATCTTCACGATGTCAAAGGATAGCAATTGATTAAAAATAGAAAATGCAATGATAGAAGTATTCAATTCGTTATGGCCCTTAATTTCAATATAGATGGATATTTATAAATAAATCTCAACTAGAAATTGTTCCTTTTCAACTATCACCAAATCAAATTATTTGAGGTTTTTTCTAATGATGTTCGTATGTGTTTTTTTATTATCCTATTAACAGATATTTGCTGGTTAATAATGGATAAATCAAGTTGAAACGTTCATTTCGATCCATCGGGGTCCCTATTACATTCTCTTACTTTAAATTTCGGGGATAATTTTGCCCAGTAGTTTAATTTTACCGAAAGGCTCATTTTGATGCGTTGTTAAAAAAAGAGAAAACAGATTCGTAATCTTCAGGAGATATCTCTCGAAAGATATATTATCAGTATGTTTTGGGACTGGAATTATGGACATTTAATAGAAATAGTTTTGTAGTGAATGCACGAATCCAAAACTTTATCTTACTAACCAATTCTTATATTTATTTATTATGTATTGGGAATAATAAAATAAGTTTAGACTTAGATAGCTTTTATACATTTTAACACACAAGTTGTATATATTAAATTATTATCATTCTTATATATATATATATATAAATACTTTTGAATATTTATTTACCTTTGCTTTTGCAGGAACGAGTTTCTGTCACTTAATTTTTTTATAATCATTTAAGAAAGACGCGTAACGCTATTGTTTCTAAATTTACATTGTGAAAAAATAATATGGAGAATGATGTTTATCTCATCGGATTACAGTAATTAAAGTTCCATATTGATCTAACAGAAACTACGCATCAAAGAGATTTTCAATAAGATCAATTTTAATCTAGTTGCCAAATCAGTCTTTGTATTTTATTGTTAAGCCTTATCAATCACTTAAAGTACCATCATTTTTCATTCGTTACAATATTTCAATAACTCTGTCGAATTCAAATACTTTAGACCCTCAAGATAGACAAATTGAATTAATTTCAACATTTTTACGTTCAGTAACAATAAATCTAATTAATAAAAATGGATTTTTCAGTTCCATCAAATCTACCTCCTCATATTAAAAACCTGTTATATGATCTAATTCAGGATTATAAAGAAGAAAACTTAACTAGAAAAGGGTATGAGTCAAAAAGAAAAAATCTCTTAGAAGATGCTCATACGAGTGTACCAGTTTCTTCATCTTCCTCTCATAATCGTTCTTTCGTTTCGACGTCGAATGAGTTTAGAAGGACCCCAACTGTAGGTAGCAATAATTATATATTCCCAAATGATTTGAGACATAATAGTAACGAAAATTCTATGTCCTCCCCTAGATACCATATTAGTTCAAAAACTAGTTTTACCAGCGCTAACTCTACCCAACTATCATTACCAAGACAGAATTCTATATATCGTGTATCAACAGCAAAATCTGAATTAAACTTTCATAAAAGGACAAATTCTATTCAATTATCCTTATCATCCTCAGATATCCCTCTAGATACATACGAGCCAATGATTCCTCTACTACCAAGAAAACAGGATAAAATCATAATGGACTCCTTACCATCCATCTTACGTGGAAGATTCGAAAATTATCCTAATATGACTGCAATTATAAGTATAGACGAAAAGGGTAAGGATAATTATATTTCTTGGTATAAATTGTATCTAAGAGCAGAGAAAGTTGCTCATGAGTTGGTCGTAAAGAATAGCCTTTACAAGATGGATAAAGTTATACTGTGGTATAATCAAGAAGACATGATTGAATTCACCGTAGCTTTATTAGGGTGTTTTATTGCTGGTATGGTAGCTGTCCCAGTATCATTCGAGACTTATTCTCTAACTGAGGTTGTAGAAATTATTAAACTTACTACATCAAAGCACGTGTTACTTTCTAATGAATGCTATAAACAATTAGATAATCTGCATTCTTCTACAAGTAATAATAAAATTAAACTAATTAAAAGTGATGCATTTTCCCAGATTCATTTCATTAAGACAAATGATTTGGGCATATATTCTAAAGCCAAGAAAAAAGTTCCTACATTTGACATTCCAAATGTATCATATATTGAATTTACTAGAACACCATTAGGTAAATTGTCTGGGGTAGTAATGAGACACAAGATTTTAGCTAAACAATTTGACACATTGGCAAAGATTTTAGATTCACGTTCAACATCTACCTGGGAAAAAAAACAGATAAAAAAATCGCATTCGCATAGGGATCCTTCAAATAGATACACCATCATGAATAGTTTAGATCCTACTAGATCTACAGGCCTGATATGTGGTGTTCTCTTCAACATATATTCTGGTAATCTTCTTATATCAGTAGATAAAAATATCTTAAAGAGAGCTGGTGGCTATGAGGAAGTAATTAACAAGTATAGACCAGATATTTTACTAAATGATCAATTGCAATTAAAGCAAGTAGTAATCAATTTCTTAGATAATCCTGAATTAACTAATAATAAAACACAAAAAATGGATTTTAGATGTATCAAATGTTGTTTAACTTCGTGTACAACAATTGATACAGATGTTACTGATATGGTAGTTTATAAATGGTTGAATAATTTAGGTTGTTCTGATGCCGCCACCTGCTATTCTCCAATGCTTACTTTGCAAGACTTTGGTGGGATTTTTATTTCTTTACGAGACCAATTAGGCCGCCTAGAAAATTTTCCAATTCAAACGCCAACTTTAAGATTACAGGATGAATTATACGTTGATAAGGAGAAATTAAGGGTGAATATCGTTGAACCAAATGTGAATGCTTCTCTAAATAGCTCTATATCATTCAATGACTACCTGAGAATGAATACTTTTGGATTCCCAATACCAGATGCCACATTATGTGTAGCAAATTTAGATGACGCTACACTTGTACCTGATTTAACTGTTGGTGAAATTTGGATATCTTCCGATAGTATAACGAATGAATTTTATCAAATGGAGCGAATCAATGATTTCGTGTTTAATGCAAAAATTAATTATTCAAAGATGAAAACTATGTGCTCTTCTAGCTCAAATTCGGTACAATCACTAGAAAGAGTTAGTACAATCAAATCATTAGTATCACCTGCTAAAAATTTTATGAGAACAAAACTTATGGGATTCATTCATAATGGGAAAATATATGTGCTGTCAATGATTGAAGATATGTTTTTACAAAACAAATTGGTTCGCCATTCCAACTGGGCTCATACATCAGATTTAAGCAGAGCTAAAGTAAGTCCATCACGTACAACTGCACCTATTCCAAACTTAAACTCTCCAGCTACTTCAAGCAATAACCCTACGAAAAGTGATGTAGAAGAAATTTCTAGCGAAAGAAGCTTGAGGTCAAAACGTGTAGTTCAAACTTATTATTTACAGCAAATTAGTGAAACTTTAGTCCGAACTGTCGCAACTGTCCTTGAAGTCTCTGCTTTTGAATTGCCACATAATAGAGATGAACATTTTCTTGTTATGGTCGTTGAGAGTTCTTTAGCTAAATCAGATTCTACCATGCTTGGTATCTCCTCAGCCCGCCAAACCAAATTGGAAAAGACTATGACTGATTTTACTGAACAGATATACAGAATATTGTGGATTTTTCATAAAATTCAGCCAGTATGCGTATTAGTTGTACCACCAGGCTCATTGCCAAGAAGATATTGTTCTTTAGAATTGGCTAATAGTACAATTGAGAAGCAATTCTTAAATGGTGAGCTTAAATCAAATTTTGTCAAATTTCAATTTGATCATGTTATTTTGGACTATATTCCACATTCTCTATACTATAATGAAAGTATATTTTCAACGCATCTATCTGAATTGAGAAGAACTTATCTAAAGGAGATATACGAGGTATTATCTCATAATCAAGATGGGACGGGATTCCAATCTTCAAAGATTGATTATAGAGAATCATCATTTGATCCAAGAACAAACAAAAAACTATCTGATTTTAAAAATATTATCGAAGTTATTGAATGGAGATTATCTAATAGCCAAAATGAAACCACATTCAGTGACGGTATGAATAATCCTCAAACTAATTCTAAAGACAGCAACAATACAAATACGCAAGTTTCTTGGAAATTATTTGAAAAAATTGTTGCCTCATTTCTAAAGAAAATAATTGGTTCTAAAGTTCCTTTAAAACGTGGTGATCATGTAGTAGTTATGTGTGAAAATTCTGTGGAATATCTTGCTACTATTATCGCATGCTGGTACTGTAATTTGATTGTAATTCCTCTTGATGTGCTTAGAGAAGAGAATGCAGAACATGATATGCATTTTTTCATCGATGTCATTAAAACTTATGACGTAAAGAGGGTATTCTTTGATAATAAAACTGTATATCTTATTGAAAATCATCTAATAATAAGCAAATTATATAAAGATGTTAAACACCAAATTCCAAAGACTACAAATATTTCTAAAATTAAAAAGAGAAGCGATCTTACAATCAAGTTATTTAAAAAGCCTATATCTGAAAAATTTCCTTCTAGAAAAAGTTCAAATCCAAATTCTATTACATGTTTAATTTGGATCAATCGTGATTCTGATACTACTGAAGATATACATGTCCAGATGTCTCATTCGATTCTAATGAATGAATGTAAAATCCTGAAAGAAACTTTACATTTATCTCATGAAAATACATTATTTTCTCTTTCACCTCATACATATGGTATTGGATTTATATTAAGTGTCCTCCTTGGGACTTATGTTGGCTGTGTTACAACTTTCTTCAGTTTAAGAGATGTCCTTTCATCTCCTAAAGATTTTTTAATCGGTTTACAAAATATGAATGTTAAAGATATATTTTTTGAGTTAGAGACATTTTACCTTTTAATGGCTAAAGCTGCAGAAGTGTTGGAAGGGGGGAAAACAAAGCCAACTAACAACAAAAAAGATAACAAAATTTCACACACAGTATTGAGTCCAGATTTTTTTAGAAATGTTAAAAATATTATGATACCATTTTCTAATAGGCCAAGGACCTTAACAATAGAATCTATTCTAAAGAAATATAGCTCAATTAGTATCAACCCAGCCCGCATCAATTTCGTTTATGAACATATATTCAATAGCAATATTTCCTTAAGATCATACTTGAATATACCTCCAGTTGATTTATATTTAGATCCGTGTGCTTTACGTGAGGGACTTATAAAAGAAATTGATCCATCAGCTGTTGGATCAGATGGGTATTTACGGATTCAAGATTCTGGTGTGGTTCCAGTATGCACTGATATAGCAATCGTCAACCCAGAAACAAAGATGCAATGTTATAGTGGTGAATTTGGTGAGATTTGGTGTTGTTCTGAAGCTAATGCCTATGATTATTACCTCTTCAAATCAGATTTAAAGAACACAAAAAGAAAACTAATCAAGGATCAATTTATTACGGAACAGTTTAAAACTAAAATAGAAGGAAATGGCGATACCGGGCTAACATACTTAAGAACCGGTGACTTAGGGTTTATTAAGAATGTTACAGTGACTGATTCTGTGGGATCTGTTAAAAATTTGAACTTATTATATGTACTCGGTAGTATCAATGAGTCCATTGATCATCTTGGTTTAACACATTTTGTTACCGATCTAGAACAGACCGTTAAAACTGTTAATAAGTCAATATTGAATTGTATAATTGCCAAAACTGGTGGTTTATTGGTTTGTCTAATAAAGACTAAAGCCAAAGGTTGTAATTATGCTACATTAACTACTTTAGTTGTATCACAGCTATTAAACCGCCATGGTGTTATTTTAGATCTGTGTGCGTTTGTAAAACCAGGCAATACTAGTAGTATACTACCTGAGAGCTGGTCCAAATACCGTAAAACAGTGATGAAAAAATGGTTCTCTGGTAATTTGCCAATTATTACTCAATTTGGTATTAATTATGGTGAAAATATGTCTATATATTTATTATCTGATTTTAACAATGCAAATTGATGAAGTCTCAGAAATGTTCAAGCATGGTAGCCGCCTTCTATTTTATGATCGTTTTCTTATAAGTAAATAAAATTTATCTAGCTGATTTGAAAAAAAACATAAGACAGCATGTAAAGTTATATAATAATTGAAATATATTAAACTAAAAAATAAATTGATAGTTGTAGTACCTATCAATACGTGCTAAAGAGGCTATTTTAAAATACCTCAATGTCTATTATAGTATGGAGAGCAAAAATTTTAGAAAGCAATGCAAAGCTCGTGGAAGAACGTGAGTGCTTTTAATGGATTAGTTAGTTGGACGGTAAAAACTATACTTTGACTTGTACTTTTAAAAAATAGGTAACTAAGAAAGGCATAGTAATTACAATGATAGGATATTGTAACATTAGGAAGAAAGAAACGCATTCCATTTGGATTGGATCTGGCGAATCTATGGGTGTTGAACTAGCTGTAAAATATATGGCAGCAGTCATTGATGGTAAACCCCAATTAAGTGCAATTACAAATAACAGCATTTCATCAGATTCCCAACTCAACCACCCTGCTTTAATTAACCTGTCGCACCAAAGAATGCCAAATATTGGCATTATACACAACTTTATCACCACCAATACAATTGCTGCTTTCCAAAAACCTGGGTATAATCTACCAATTTGTAATGTACCTAGTGTTGCGCCTAAAATTAGTAAACCGAATGGAACGCAAGCATCTCCAATATATGCTGTAAATGACAATAATACATTTAATGGAGGCTCCATATCTGGTGCTGGATGAATGTAAGGGGTATGTGGTGTAGTAACAAATAATTCCTTTAACCAAGGAATAAATGCAATAGTCAGTCCAATTATCACAGCTAAAGAGCATGGTCTAAAACAGTTCTTGAGGAAAAATATAATGAAAGAGTTAATATTGAATACCCTGATAAAGGCTGGAAAGTTTTTCCCCGAATTTCTGAAATCTTGGTCAGTGACGTCTGCTTCTGACATTAAAATTCTCTTTAAGTCAGATGATTTGATTTTATCTAATAACGTTTTGTGAAGATCATCAGACTCTGGAGAATAAAAATGTTCAACAGCTCTATCTAATGTGGTAATACCGTTGTATTTTTGAAGCTGCTTTTGACGATCGATATGAGAGTATGCTATCACAAGTTCATTTGGATGTTTCCCTTTTCTTCTCCTTTTGGCACGAATATTTTCTAATTTAGAATATATTGATCCTTGAGTATTATAAGTCATTGGTGAAGTGCAAGGTGTCTCATTCCAATTAGTCTCAGAAGTCAAACCATCTTCACTTGGATTTTCTAATGCAATGGGAGTGAATTCCATATTTGGGTTGTGATTTTTATTAGATAAAGAAGGTTTATCAACCTTATTAGTTGGGACATTTGAAGGGCCATTAAATGGAAAAATAGTATGATTGGAATTTGAAGAAATATTACTGTTATGCAAAGTATTTTGATATGACTGATTTTCTTGGACTGTGATACTATTTTGATAATTATTACTAGTATTGATGCTTTCAGGAAATAAATTTATATTCGTATCAGTACTCCGAACGCTACAATAGCATGGGATCGGGTTCAAGAATTCTTTTGGAGAAAATGTTTCCTTATTTATTTTGTCACTTGACAAGTATGTTGTAGGAATTTGATGTTGTGATGATATTGAACTGTTATTATGTTCTCTTTCTGAATAAATCACGTTTGAGAAATTTGGGTTTTTTTCCAAATCACTAGAAGAAGTGGATGGATTGGTATTTAATGATAACTCTAGTGATGCGGATTTGTCGTCAACATCCTCTTCCTCACTTGTCTTTTTTTCATTAATGAAATCCATTTCAATTAAACGGAACCCACCTAAATTGAATACACAAAGCATAAACATTGCCATGAATATAATAATACATGCTACACCTTTTTCACCTTCTTGTGCTGTAAATACAAAACCATTAGCCATTGTCTGAATGTATGCAATTGGTAAATCACTGGCATTTTGAAACGTACCAGTAGCAAGAATGCCACCGTACCATCTCTTTGGGACTGGTAGGAATGTTCTAACCATTAATGAAAAAAATAACGCAGTCATGTATAGCATGACTGCTGTTAAACAGATAACTCCTACTTCTTTTATATCTTTTCCTTCTATATTAGAAACAATCTTGGCAAATGCTAAACAAGGTAGGAAAACAGATAAAATCAAATCGGAAATAATCTTTGTAGCCTGTGCTGTAATGATTTCAAGTTTTGCTAAAAGAATTCCCAGACCTATAATCAGGTAAATTTTTATTATTGGTTTGAATGCGGACCAAACAACTTGGCCAAATGATATTGACATATTGGGTTCGATTTATAAAAGTTGTAGTATATTAAATGTAGTTGTATATTTTTATTTTGAAACAAAAAATATGAAGAAAGAAAGATAAGCGATTGAAAATAATGTGTATAAACTTGGCCAGTTTATTGTTTTTATGTCAATATTTTGATATTTTGATACTTGTTTCTATATATTTATAATGATGTGATTTTTTTTCAAATCTACAAGCAGACATATAAAGTTAAGGGAGGACTCCTTGATATCTCTTAAATAGTTCCCACTCTCCATGGCAAACCCTCCCACCTGTCATAGTATCACCTCAATACAACTTATACATATCAGTAATTGGTAAAAAAAGATATATAATCACTATCTTAATATTACTCAAGCTATTTACGAGTTATTACCTCATCAAGTCACTGCGTAAATCACGAGAATGTTGCTAAATATACCCTTCAGACACATCCGCAGAAGGAGTCTGTTATTGTCTTGCCTGTGACTAGCGCCGTTCTCTTATTTAGGCAACCGGCAAGAAGTTTCCGCGGAAACACAGATTAGGGGTACCTGTTTACCAAATCCATCGGCTCCCCTCGACTGGCGGGGTTCCCGATTCTACCTCTCTAATTTCGAAATTGGCTTTTCGGAGCCATGGACCTGTCGTGACGAGATCCGAGCTGAATGGAAGAAAATTAATATTAGCTTGATTATTGATATGGGGTTGGGATTTGCACAAAACTACCTATGTACATCAAGAATGTGATTATGAGAAAATAAAAAAATATCTGCTGAGAAACTGAAAAGAGACAACAAAACTTTCAATAGAGCCATTTTGAAAGTTTATCGTTTACTGGTTGTTGTTTTTTATGCATCAAGAATCAATAAGTCCGAGAAATTAGGTAGCATAATATAATTTTCACAAGGAGAGGGGCTTTAAAAGATATCTAAATAATTCCCTTTTTTCGATCCTGTTTTGATTACATAAGTGCCTGTTGAACATATTGTAGCAGTATTTTGGAAATTATTTTTTTTTCAACATACCAGTTTAGCATTGTCAGAGTTATTTTATTCCTTTTATTTACAATTAAAGTTAGTTATCCATTTTCGATTTTATCAGTGCTGGTTTGTGGTCATTAAACAGTTATTTCCCGTTAAAGAAATACAATAACCGTAGTTATAGAAGCTATTTTAAAAATATCTTAAAGTTGAATTTAGGCAGTGGTCTGTCTCACAATACCCATAATAATAATAACCATATAGTCCGTTTCCATAGTATTATAAAGAATTTCAATACCAATAAGAATCAACCTTCAAACACTCAACCGCATCAAACCAGGGTTAATAATAAATTTGTTAAAACAAACTTCAGAATTAAAAAATTATCTTCAAATATTTTGACAAGAATTTCTATCGATAATAACATTTTAAATTATAAGGATTATTTGACTGAGCCAAAAGATTATCAATTATCTGATAGTAAATTATTTAATAAATTAAACTCTCTTTCTATACAGCAAAGGAACAGGCAACGACAAAGGAAGAAGCAGAAGGAATTTAGAAACAATTACACAAACAACAACCCTGATACTACAATCATATCTAACGGTAATATAATGATGCAGGCCGATTATAGAAATGTATCGTATCAAAATATCGGTCAAGGATATCCAAATAACAACAACAATAATTCTAATGATAGTATTTTAAAACAATCAAATGATAGACATGATACCGATTCTATGCGACCAGATAATAATAATAACATTCATACAAATTATAATACTCCCAACGTCATGAGTAAAAGGCAAAGGTTACGTGATTTGGTACGATCCACAAAGGATTATTATTTACCTACTATTACTTCTACTATTACCCAAAAGACTAGAGAAGGTATTAAAGCTGTAAATAATACTACTGCAGGGTTATATTCCCATGATCCTTATTCAGTAAACGGTATTCCATTTAACGTGGATATTCACTATTATCCAACTTATTCCACATATAATGATGAATTGAAAAAATTCGAGACAGTTATAAGGTTGGGTGTTGGTGCACCAGGTGATCCTAAATCCAAAAGGAATAGAATCATTATGTCATTATGTAAACGTTATTTAAGAACAGGTAATGAAGAAATATTTGATTCACCTATGTCTAGTAGAACCACCTCAAGAGATATTACTCCAACAAACACAAATCCTAATTTTGAACCGAATTATTATTTAAATTCTCCTAATTCATCGTCTTCTGATTTCTCAAATGATTCTGGATATAGCCGTTACAGTTATAACAATGGTGATAATTCTCATAACATGGGTCGATACGGTTTATCTAGTCGTCCTAATTCAAACCAATTAAACTATGCAGACTCCTATTCGGATATATCAGATAGTTATCAAAGTGAACTCGATATTTTACAGACCCGTGTTAATGGGTTTTTAGAGAAAAAAGTTCCTAATCTTCCAGTAACAATTGAATTAATTGCTAATCCAGATGATGATTGTACAACTGCAAGCCATAATAGTATGGGAAGTAGCGATGGTTATGATGAATTTGATGACAGTGATGATAATGAAAGTCATCTTTCGATTAAAAATAAATATAATTTGGATATTTCTAAATCAAATTCACATAATGATGTTTCATTGAATAAAACATATTATGCAACAACTGATTATTTTGGAGATATATATTTAAGAACAAAGACAAATTTTTTACCAACTCAAATGAGAATTACTTTAAATTTACCGGACAATTTCCCCAAACAAGTTTCAAAACGATTTGCAATTGATTTTATCAAAGGTGACGGTGTGGCTTTAATTAGTGACATTGACGATACTATTAAGCATACCGGTGTTACAGGGGATAAAATGTCCATGTTCCGTAACGTATTTATACATCCATTAGACTCTTGGTTAATTGACGGTTTACCAAACTGGTACAACAATTTGCAAGATCAACTTGATGTAGATTTTTTTTATGTTTCAAATTCACCTCTACAAATGTTTCAATCATTAGAAGATTATATTCAAACATATTATCCTCCTGGACCGTTATATCTTAAACAATATTCGGGCAATTTGTTATCAAGTATTATGGTATCCAGTGCTTCAAGGAAGTTGGAACCCATAACTAGATTAATGAAAGATTTTCCAAGTAAGAAATTTATCCTTGTAGGAGACTCAGGTGAACAAGATTTCGAAGCCTATATTGATACTGCATTGAATTTTAAGGATCAAGTAATTTCTATTTATATTCGTTGTTGTAAAAACTCAATGAGTGATTTCCCAGAAAAAGAACAACAAGTAATGTTTGAATTAAATGAATTAATTCGAGAAAATTATACTGATACATTTCTTCGAAAGCAACGCAGTAAATCTAAAAAAGCCCCACCAATCCCCACAAAAAAGCCTATTTTGACACCAGAGCAGATAAGGAAGATTAAAAATTCACGTACGATAAATAAAGTGCATGTGTCATTGCCTCAACCACCATTGACACCAAGAAGAGCTCAAACAACAAGTAGTTTTAAAATTGGAAGTCATATCGATTTAGATTTCGATTCAAGAAGAACCGCGCCTTCAGTGTCAACAGTCATATATGATAAAAAGGAAGAAACATGGAAGCGTAGAGTTAATGATGGGTTGAATTTACTAAAATCAATTGATCCAACTTCTCAAGGTATTAGTTTGATGTTCTTTAATGATCCAAATGTTGTGTGTAAAGATTCATTTGAAGAAATAGAAAATTTAAGAACGTAATGCATATCTATGTCAACTCTCGAGAGTGTTCTACTATATATATAAGCATAAACGTATTTATAACTTGGATACATAGAGTAATAATATTAATCAATTTATTTTTTTTGAATAGTTTTTAATTAGAATGAGTTGTTAAAATTACAATTATTTTATTAATATTTGGATATAAAGATGGATATTATAAAGAAGAAGGTATGGAATTTTATTTCCTTTAATCTAAATAATTCTAAAAAACGATGGGAGAATGTTTTTTGTTGTTGTTTTTTATTTTTTTCAATGCATTATAAAGTGGATGATAAAAATTAAATCTAACGAAAGCAAATAAGATTTTTATCAATTTGCTTCAACAGTTGGAATTGAGGCAGTAGCCACAGAATTTTCAGATTCTGCGGCTGCATGATTTGTTTCGTCTCTTCTAATGATGATATCGAAAGTTGGATTACTACCATCACCATAATCTTTAATAGCAGCATCATCTTTATGTTCGGCTTTTCTCAAAGCATCGGTAAATTCTGTTAAGTCCCAAGAACCATCTTCTGTTATATCGGCATTAGAAGAGCCAATATTCTCTTTAGCCAATTTTAATATGATTTCACGACCATTTAATTTCTTATGATTTTTCATTTCAGCATATAATCTTTCAATAATATGATTTTTTTTCCATTCAGCAAAATTTTCTACAGTGATTGGAGTCAACTTGGTTTTATCTAATTTACCTCTTTCAGTTTCAATGAATTCTTCTAAAGTAATCTTTGGTTGATTTTCCAATGCTTCTCTCTCTAATCTCTGTTGTTCTTTAGTCTTTAATATGAAACCTTCTGGTAAGGAATGTCTATACATACATTTATCACCGTTATTGGGACAGACCCAAAACCAACCGTACTTACCATTTTCCACAGCTTCAATGAAATATTTACAAACTTTATCTGTAGTAGTCTTTGGATTACCATGTTTGGATAAAATAACACTTCTCAATTTTTCTTCATCCCAGCTATCCATGGTATCTTGTTCTTTTTCATCTCTAGTATCTTGATATAAATCTCTCTTTGCTACTTTTCTACCAACGTTCAAATCATGAGAAAATTTACACTTGGCACCTTTATTACAATTCCCTAATTTGAATAAAGCACAAACAACGGTCTTTGGATCCACCCCATTTTGAACTTTTTGGTCCATAATCGGATTGAATAAAGCTCTTCTTTCAGCTTCTTGAGCTTCCTTTAATTTCTTTTCTTCCAGTTTCTTACGTTTCAAAGCATCTTTATCTGGGTCAGCTTGGGATTGCACTTGTTTAATATACTTTTGAACTTTGGTGGATCTATTTTTATTTTTCATACCAAATGTCTTGTCGACATTATCTTTCTTCTTAGCTGGTTGTTGAACTTGTTTCTTCTTGGATTTTGGAGGCATCTTTACAAATTTTTTTAGCTCGGTTGGTTGCAATTACTTTAAAAATATGATGTCGAATACTACGTTGAAACAAAGTTTTTAAAACACTAACCTTTTTTAAAACTCATATGTAAATAGTATAATAATCGGTATGATTTTTGAATAATTTTCTAATTAGGCCACAACTCATCGCCCGAACATCACTTTAGACGGCATGAAAATTCTGAAATTTTTCATTTACTTTTTTTTTAAAAATTATTTTCCATCCTTGGTCTTGGCCGCGCCACAAAATTACAAGGAAAAAAAAATTAAAATAAAATAAAAAACACGTCAGATATATATATATACTGTCACTTATTCCACGTCACTAGATAGGATTACAAAATTCACATGTCTCGCCATATAAAATAGTTTAACAAATAGTCTTGTCAAAACATAACACGTTTGTCTTCATTGATCTTACCACTTGTTTGTTACTACTACTCACTATTGTCTTACATTATTACCACTTGTACAATTACTACACCCTCAAAATAATCTCTTTCGTTTAAAAAAACACTTTACAGTAACCTCATCTTATTTCAAAAATTGACTTTTTGGCTATTACAGCAATCTATTTGCAGATTCGGAATGTTCTGTTCTTCCTGCCCATTGTGTAACACTGCCTGTTTTTAGATAGCATATTACTTTTAGTGGCAATTTTCAGTCCCGCCAACACCCCCTGGCCAGCCCGACTAATTACTAACTCGTGATTGCGGAACAACGGAACATTCAGTCCTCCCAGATTTGGAATTCTGCAACCCGCGATGAGCTAAAGATTGGCTCGCCATTTACAGGCTTTAAGGATACCGTACAAACAAGGTATAGAAAGTAAAGAATGCTTATCAATACATTTTATATTTTAAAGACTTTGTTATTTGTAGTTATACAAATTGTTGTTTGGTAATTTGTTATTGAGCACTTTGTCATCTATTATTTGACGAATTGTATCTGTTGTAGGCATATATAAGCACATACATTTTGGATATCAAGAATTCATATTCTAATTGTTCCCTTTTCTCCACAACGTTGTTTCCCCTATTTAATCTCCTTTTTTTGCCGGTTTGCTTTCTACCACTACAAGATTATTAATTAAAGCTTCTACCGTCCCAATTTCTACTTCTTCACTCTCTCAAAGATATTTCTCAAACACTTTTAATACTTTTAATAGTTATCATAATACTAATACAATGACTACATCATTCTATGAGTTAACTCCAAAGGATAACAAGGGTCAACCTTTCCCCTTCACTCAATTGAAAGGCAAAGTCGTCATGATCGTCAACGTCGCATCCAAATGTGGTTTCACCCCACAATATAAGGAATTGGAAGATTTATACAAGGAATACAAGGACAAAGATTTCATTATCATCGGGTTCCCTTGTAATCAATTCGGTAATCAAGAACCAGGTTCTGATACTGATATTGCCAAGTTTTGCTCTTTGAACTATGGTGTTACTTTCCCCGTTCTCAAGAAAATCGACGTCAATGGTGTCGATGAAGATCCAGTTTATACTTTCTTAAAGGATCAAAAATCAGGTTTATTGGGTTTCAAAGGTATTAAATGGAATTTCCAAAAATTTTTGATCTCTAAAAATGGTGAAGTTTTCCAAAGATACTCTTCTTTAACAAAACCTAAATCAATGGAAGATGACATTAAAAAATTGCTTGCTGAATCTCCATCTTCTACTTGAGTTTTCAAGTGTACTACTAATAAAAAAAAAAAATAAAGAGAAAATTATCTAAATATAGCTCGATTTATATATATATATATATATTCTAATTCTTACTACTCCTTCTTTATTTTTAGTTCTTTGATTAATTCTGTTAATTGTACAATTGTTTTATTCAATTCATCGATTTTCTTTTCAGTAACTTTATTCTTGGCTTCTAATGACTCATATAACTTATAATTCTCCCAACCCCAACCATTTTCATAACCTTTTTCTACTGGTTGGATGGCTTTGTTGATTCCCTTGTACCATTTAGTCTTGTTGATACCAAATTTTGGATCAGCAGCTTCAGCTTCTCTTTGAATCTTGATGGCAATATTGTTTCTCAAATTGGTGGCCTGGATGATAGATTCCTCAGCATGGCTAACCCGAGTGATTGTGGCACCATTTTCAGTAACATCTGTAGTACTATTACTTGTACTAGCCATACTTTCTTCAGCAAGTCCAATTAAACTTGAATCATTATCTAAGTAACCATCAGTTAAATCCCAAGCGACATCAATTTCATTGGCATCATCTGGTAATTTCTTAATACGATTATATTGAACTCTCTTGGCAATTTTAATTTCCTTTATAGAAATATAAAACAAAAATGGGCTATAGATAATAACCATGATGAAATTGGTTAAGTTTTTGTACCATTGATCAGGAACCATTAAAATTTTCATCACTGGTTTAGAGATAAATAATTCAATTAAATTTAATGGTGGAACAAATACATTCTCATCGGGTGCTCTAATAAATCTTAATATCTTTTGTGACATCAACGCCATATATTCATCATCAGAATTATCAGACACTTTTTGATAAGCATTAGAATATAATGCAATCAAGATGTTCAATAATATTGTTGTCACAATGAAACAATAACCGTAGTATAAGATCCCTGCGTACGGTGGTGCAAAATTATCAAATGTTTCATCAAATGAACCAGATCCTAACACCGTAATAATTAGATTGGATAAAATAGATGTGGTAATTTCACGTTTCCCATCAGCTGAATCCAAACCAAGAAACCCTTGTAAAAACCCAATCATGATTAATCCAAGTAAGACGAAAAATATTAATGATTCCTTCATCATATGTTTCAATACAACTAACATGGCACCAACAAATCTTTCAGATTCCAAGTATAACAATAATCTGGACCAAATAAAAGGTGCTGCACAAGCCAGAATTCTATATGAAATTACATCTAATTGTTTATTATCATAGGTAGAATCTGGTGACATTGGCCAATAAATACTTATTATTCTTAAATTCATGGAAACTATAATTATCAGATATAATGTATCATTGAAACAATTCCAAAATTGTAAATATGCCATACCAATGTAGTAAAATTTGAAGAATTCATCCAAAATATAACCAATTGTGAAAAAATATAAAAAGGCTTCAATTTTATCGATAGGTTCAATTTCATCTGATGTCTTGGTGTTGACAATAATTGTATAAATTAATAAGAAAAGTACGGAAAATAACAATTGAATGATATTTTGATATTGTGGAGTTTTAATTCTTTCTGGAGTGAAATGTCTTGAAAATAATGTTGAAGAGATGGAATTTTCTTTAATGAAAATGGTTGGATCGTTTCTACTTTGAACAATCCAACCTCTCCATAACCAATTCAAACATCTTTGGAAACCTGATGAGCCAATAACAATGGTGTAATGCATATCGGTAGCTAGTTCCAAGGCATTAGTTGGCTCTGAATCCACCTCATTTTCATTAATAGTGTAACGATGCAATAACATGTTTAACATCATAAAGTATAAATTCTCACTTTCCTCCTCTTCAATGATAATTTTACATAATTGTTGAGCTACTGTGGAACGCAAATTATATAGTTCAGAATTATGTAATTCTTGAGAAGATAAATCATCATACCAATTAGCAACTTTTAATAGAGAAAATACCAATACTGATTCATATTTTCTCAAACTGTGAGGGTCTGATGGGTCTCCACCACAGGCTTCCCTTGTTAATCTGATAACATTTGCATTTAAAATTCTGGAATGTTCACATAATACTAACTCTTCGTTATACGCAATAGGAATAGCTTTATCAATCAAGTATTTTAAATTTAAAGCAATTCTTAATACCTGACGAGAATTTGGTGGTAAAAAACTTATTTCCTCATAATTCTCCGTGATGCTTACATCACTACTGTTGACTGGGAGTATTGGATCCGCATGATGACCATGATGACTAGACATGGTATTGGGATTTTTAGAATACTGTTATCTTATTGTGAATGTGATAAAAAAAATAATACAATCTAAACAGGGGTTGCACCCATTTTAAACAATATATATACATTAGCTAATCTAATCTAATCAAAACTCTGTCAGTTTCCTGAAAAAATTCCTTTATCCAAGGGTCTTTTATACATGCTGAAAAAATACCCTTCGTTTGAAATTTGGAATGTTTTTTTTATCTCCGCGTGGGGTAGTGCAGGGTTCTTTTATGATTTTTTTCGGATAGCATCTAAGAAATGATTGCACGGATCAACAGGCTTTTTTACTTCTAGGTATTTCAATTTCGTTCACAGAGTAAATTAATTAACAACGCGAAACTAACGCGTTTCATCTTCATATTATATTTTAAAATTATTAATCGTTTATTATGTTGGATAACATGTTCTAAAGTTTGTATCTGGTTCATGCCTGTTATTTTGTTATTACTAGATCGTTATCTCACTGAATCATAAATAGTCGAAATTAATATTACCAGTTGTAACTAACTATATACACCATTTGACTTCTCCTTCTAGTATAAGCAGCTATGAATTTTCATTACCCTGATATCAACTGTAGCAGTTACTCGAGTTAAAATTCTCAAATAATTATTATTTAAGTTAATTGCATTGTTTATCAGGAACAGTATTTAAACCATAAAGTTCCATAGATTTCTAGTCAAAATATTGTCCAAGAGACTGATATATCTTGTTAACGATTCTCCTTCGAAGGCAGTTATCCTTAATTATATAATATGTCTACTGTTAATCTTCTACAGGGTTTACTGCATCAGCAATCTATTCCTTAACTAAACTAGAAAAGAAAAAAATCAAGGAGTAAATTTATTGGCCTCTTCTCGGATAATAGTGTAAGTAGTTTGTACTACTGGTAAAAATCACTTACGGTACGTTAGAATATAGAAAGCAAGACATTCGATAATATATCATTAATTAATAATCCTATCCTACATTTCAAGAGTAGTTAATCCATTAATTTTATGTACTAGTTCGGAGAAGATGGATATTTTAGAAGTACCATCGGGATATCTTGTACAATTCAAAGTGTGTGACAAAAAAAAAGGCACGGCTAAGGTTACCCTAGTTGAAAGTAGTAAATATAACTCTTTTTTTTAGTATTATTTATAAGGTTTTAACACTAAACTCTCAAAACCAAGGTAATATAACGATATTAATCAGTACTAAATATATTTATTTTGTTGCTATGACTCTTTTTTCAGTTGAGCAAGAATTTGGAAAACTTAGGATCAGTTTCGGAGTTTTGAAGAACGGTGAAAAAGGGAAAAATCGTGACTGAAAAATTATTTTAGAATTTAATATGTTAAACTAGTAATTTCTGAATACACACAATATTTAAAGGTCACAAAGTTATTTAGAAAAAAACTATAATCCCTTAGCATCATCCTATCCTTAGTGAAAAATACAACTAAAAGGTAGTCAATCTATCAGATGGGGCGTTTCATATTTTCAAAAGTCCTTAAAAGATATCAGCATTTAAACCAATTACCATTTCTACATCAATACCAAATACGGACAAGCTTAACCCAGCTGATACAAGATTATTCACATAAATCTATTCCTAATATTGATTATGCATATTTAACGAATTGGAATTCTTCTATTAAACCGCATAGTAATGAGCAGTATAATTTGAGTATTAACACGATATATTCTTTATTAGTCTATGTTTGCAGAAGGTTAAATTCTATCCATAATTTACCTTATATTGTAGTAATAAATCCATATATTTCAAACAATAATTCAGTATATTTAAAATCTCTGGAGTCTCTACTCTCCTTGGAGTATCCCTATCAATTACAAGATGATAATGCAGTTCGAAGGGTATTGAACGAGTTCTTAGATGATCATCAAGATAGTATAATGGAATTGGCAACAGGGTTTAAAGAAGTCGGCGAGTTTTATGATCGAAAAAGTATAAAAGAATTTTTAGATGCTCATTTAAAAGATCGAATAATAATGAAGTTATTGGCAACTCACTATCTAAAATTAATTGAAAGTGATGACAATGGAGAAACTAATACAATAATAGATCCGTCGAGTGTCTCCCATAAAGGTATAGGTGTAATCAACACAAATTTTAATGTTAGTGATCTGGTAAATCAAGTTTCAGAATACGTGGGTGATTTAACAAGGTTAGAATACGATAGAGCTGTTCCAGTACAAGTTGAGACAAATGACAATAACCCAGTAGAGTTTAGCTGTATTGGTGCTCATTTGGAATATATTTTAACTGAAGTACTAAAAAATTCATCATTAGCACAAATAAGAAATGGTAAAAGTGATGTCCCTATTATGGTACAAATTACGAAAGGAAATTGTGGTGAAACTTTAAGCATTCGTGTAAGAGATCATGGTGGGGGCATTCCTCCGGAGCGTGAACCTTTTATATTAGATTATGCTTATACTTCAGAAGTAAATAAGCATGAAGGTGATCCAGCTACACAAGTGAATCAAGTTAACGCTGATGTTCCAAGGGTTGCAGGATTAGGATTTGGGTTACCACTGTGCCGAATGTATGCAGAATTATTCGGTGGATCTCTAAGTATTCAAAGTCTTTGGGGGTTAGGCACTGATGTCTATATCATAATAAAAGGAATAACAAATTTTAAGTAAAGAGAAATATAAAGCCAAAGTAAAAAAAAAGAAAAAAAGAAAAATTAGCAAACGATTTTTTTATTTTTCACACTTTGGTATCATTTGTGACATTTCTTTTAATTATGATTAACATTAGTCATGGAATTTGACCAGCGGTCGAACTGTTCAAAATATTGTTGCTCATAGTTTAATTCTTAGTTAAGTAATCTGTTTGAATAATTATTATATTATTGTTATAAAAAATCTCCTTGCTTCTTTCGAAAGGGAATATATAATATATACAGGATATACAATGAACAGTTATAAACTTTTGGGATATTTTCGTGGTAATTTATACTCCAAAAAATGGACAGATCCACCATCAACGAATTGATGGTCTGATATTAAAATAGAACCTATCACATCCTAATACCTTCTTAATATCACTACTTGGGTATTTTTAGTAGTGAGACCACGTATGCTTAATGCATGATGGATTATTTATTATATTAAGTTCTTTAGTTGTTGTATAAAGCCACAATTACGACTAAATTCATGCTTTATTAGCTGTTAACCCAAACCCACGACTTATGACACATAATGCCACAGCTCTGACAGAATTTTATTTATTTCTTTCTTCGTTTAAAAGTTTTCATCTTAATACTTGTTTAATTATTATTTATAATTTGTTTAGAATATATCAATTCTTCAATAAACCGACATTAAAAAAATTTAATTATATTAAAAAAAATCAATAAATCAATAAATTCACGGTATACATATATGCCCCACTGGTTTTATGTTCAATTACTCCATTATTAAGGTATGAATATTAAAATCTTAAATAAAATTTTATAAATATTTACTAGTAAGAATTAGTATTCTTTTTTATATGAATAAAATCTGTATATATACAGGAAAAAGATATGTCTAGAAATGAGATACATTCTTAGATGGTAAAAAGGTAATATCACGGTGAACTTTAGATAGCAAACCTATACTTTGAGCGCGTCTAATTGCCTTTGCTAAACGCTTCTGATCACGCTCCGAAAGACCAGTGACTTCTCTTGAAAGTATTTGTCCTGTAGTAGACAAATATTTTGATAATTGCTCTGGATGTGTATATAAATCTGTCATATGGATTCCATTATGAGACGAATTGTTCTTCCTTCTATTTGCAGAATTAACTGCAGCGTTTTTACGATCTAATCTGATACGGGCCATAGATAAATCAAATGGTTCATAGAGCTGACCTACTTCGAAATGTTTTACTAGACCTCTGTCTACACGCTTAGTTATTGTATTGAAGTTAGTTTTATTATTTTCATTTCCAGAAGATGGATTGAATATTCTAGATTGCAATAATGTACGTGCTGTAGAGAGCTGACGAGTTAAAGTTAGTTTATTCATGCTTTAGATTGAACAATGTTTCCAATATATACGTGTGCTACCTTTACTGTCTAAGCTATGTTTTTTTTATTTCCAAATTGTCTTTAAATGGGAGTTTTTTTATAGTTATTCTAGAGTTACTTTATAACTTAAACCAGTTTTCGGCTTATTTAAAAACGGGTGCAATGAAGGAATACATTCCATGAAACATTGAATAAAGATATATAATTGACATTAAATATAAAAATTACGGTTAAGTATTAAAATTATGGATTTCAATTGACTTATCTTTGGTTCTATTTCATGATTAAGAAAAATAATTTTTTTAAGAAGTCTAGGTCAATATTTCACCCAATAATGAATAAATTCTCTCATCATTGGTATCCCGTCATCACATTATTTTTTCTTGCATTAACCACCTTACTATACTTAAACCAAATAGAGCCGTTACTGTCAATCCCAGTCCCATACTTGCCTTATGTTTCTGGACACATTATTTTAAACAATTCTATTGATCCATTCCCGGTTCCATTAAAAAATAAAACTGAAATTACAAAAGACATATATGTGTATGCTTTCACACTTCCGCATTCTCAAGATATCTTGGGAACAAAACCAGGCCAGTTTATAACTGTTACTTTAAATATTAATGTGACTTCTAATATTACTAGGCCTTATGCTGTTTTGTCATCTGATAAGGGTGAGTTTGAATTATTAATTCAAGATATACACCATGGTGGCCTTTCTACAATTATTAACCATAGAGAAATTGATAGTATCGCATATATTAATGGCCCTTATGGAAATTATAAATATGAACAAAATTTTAGAGAAAGAATTGGTATTGTTGCAAGTAGTACTGGGTTATCTGCAGTGATGCCAATAATTCATCAAATCGTTTATGACAAAAATGACACAACATATGTTAATATAGTATATTTAAATAAAAGTGGAAACATTCTCTTAAAAGATAGACTTGATGGATTAGTAAGAGAGGCAGAAGGTAAATTAACGGTGACCTACGTCACCGATATCTCTGATAATTTATTAATTGAAAATTTCAATTGGAAAGATGTTACTAGTAAACAGCTATTAATTTGTGGTTCTCCATTTTGGGAAGATAAGATGATTGACAAATTTGTCAATCTACTCGATTTTGAGAGACCAAATGAAAGAAACATGCAGAATGAAATATATTTCTATTAGATATTGACTGCACTTAATTTATGAAACCCTTCTTAACTATTTGCTGGAATATGATTATATCATTTTGTATTAAGTGGTAAAAGACTTTTTATCACGTGACATATTGTTTAAAATGTGTTTTTCTTTTTATATCGAAAAACACTATTTAAGAAATATATTCATTTTAGTTATAGTATTTACTATATATTTCTAAATAAAGTAATCGTCTTTACATCTTAAACACTGTATAACAATGTCTAACACTCTTGAATCCCAGTAACATCAAAATTCATTATTTAATAATGTCAGCCTCTCTACATTTCCAGTATCTTTATATTGTGGACACGTGGTTTCTGAGGTTGGACTTCAGAACATGAGTACCTTGTCTGGCACGTTAGTTATTATTGGAATACAAAAAAATACAAGAAATAAAGCTCGCGTGGCGTAATGGCAACGCGTCTGACTTCTAATCAGAAGATTGTGGGTTCGACCCCCACTGTGAGTGCTTTACTTCTCTCAATTTTCCCCGATAGTTTAATGGTTAGAATGGGCGCTTGTCGCGTGCCAGATCGGGGTTCAATTCCCCGTCGAGGAGATTTATTATTTTTTGCAAAATTTTGGATGGTAGTCACGTGAGTTTCATTGAATTGCCAACCTGCATTGTTAAAGAGTACCCACTTTAATAATTAGGGCATAATCTAAAACTATTCAGGAGTTTTGTTCCAATTATACATGTTTGTTTTTTACTCTTTGATAAAATAAGAGAATATATATATATAGGAAAGAGCTAGTTATCGTCTATACTACTCCAAAATCTAGCTGTAGTTTACTGACATCGCTATGATAAGACAGCTAAATAGGAAATATTCCCTAGTTTTTACTAGACTTCTTCACACATACCGTGAAAACGAATTTTGACAGCATTGTTCAAAATAGGAAATTTACTGTAAATAAAGAGATTGCTTGTTTTTTAAAAAAATTCGGCAAAGCTAAGCATTCTCTCATACGGGTTTAAAAAAAATCTATATTTTGTTATTTATAAGGACGTTTTAAAGGGAGAATGCCAAAAGCATTTTGATTGTATAAGACAAAACAATTTTGAGCTAATCAGTTAAGTAGGATAGGCTAAGATATTTTAACTATAGAACATATACAAAATAAATATTACACTCTCTAATAATGTCGTTTGGTAATTTCAAAGCGTCTATGAACAAAAAATTCCAAGAATTGAGTGAAAAGACTAAAGATTCTGCCTGCATTAGCACAAACTTCTCAACGTAGAATGCAAGAAAAATTTGGTCAAGTAACTGATATTTCTCCCTTACCTCAAGAATACTTAGATTTAGAACAACAAGTTGACTCAATTAAATTAGTATATGACCATTTCTTGAGAATTACCACTGTTTATGAAAATGAATCATATGATTACCCAAAGGATGTTAGAGATTCTATAACCGAATTCCAAAAAACAGCTTCATCGAGAGTTCAAGAACTTCAAACTAAAATTAGTAACAGTTCTGATAACTCACACAGCTCTGGTTCGGTAGAACCAATGAGAACAAGTGTTTCGTCTGTTGGCTCAATAAATAATTATAATCAAAACTCTCCAAGAACGTTAAATAATGCATTGTCAAAAGCTGCTTTATTTGCTGCTGAACAATTAAAAATGGACAAAGATTCCTCTACTGTCTTTCATTCATTCAGTGAAGCTGAATCTATTATTTCTGATGAAAGAATTAAGCAAGATAAGATTATTCAAAAGAGTTTTAATACCGAATTGAAGAATGTCTTAACTAATAGAATCGATGTTGCAAATAAGCATCGTAAGGATGTACAAAACAAGAGATTACAGTATGATATTTCTCGTACCAAGTTGGATCATGCCTCTGAAGATAAGGAAAGCAGTTTAAGAGTTGCTATGGAACAGCATAAGCAAGCTTTTGAACAATCTATTGATGATGCAATAATCATGATGCACGAAGTTATTTCTCATTCTAACTTCATAACAAATTTGAATGAATTAGCAATGGCCCAATTAGAATACCATGAAAGAAGTTTTAAAGCTCTTCAAGATTTTATTACTACGATGACATACAGTAATTCAGCCTCATCTACTGCACATTCAAATATTCAAATTAATCATTTATCCAGTGGTACTGTAGGTATTCAAATGGAAAATTTGGAAGATTCAGATAATAATGCTGATAGTGATAACTTAGATAAACCACCAAAAATGCCAAGTAGACGTAACATCGAAGAAGAACATCCACCAAAGATGCCACCAAGACATGCTACTGGCAAACCTGCAATTCCAGTTTCTGCAACATCTACTTCAATTACTGCTTCCACAAAAGATTCGTCAGTCAATAATTTGACAAATAAAGTCGAAGGTATTACTCTAGAAGGAGACGTCTCTGATCTTGATGATGAAGATGTTATGTAATTCTGAATTTTCGTTAACTTTGTTGACTTTGTGTATTTTTAATTCTTTTTTTATTTATTTATGTTATGTTTTTTTTAATGGTTATCAACAAGCTCCACAGATATAACGAATAATCTTCATTTTTTTCTTACATAAAAATGTGAATTATATTGAGAAATAAGTCAACAATGCTAAATAAAAAGTATCGTAAGTACTAGATATGTATAATTTCAATTTTTAATGCTATCTGGCCTTTAGATAATTAATCAACGACTCTGACTAGAAGTTAACTAATTAAATAACAAGCGTTCATCGATGAAAGAGTTATTCGTTTAATCATAAGATTTATTGGAAGATAAGTCTAATGAACCACGTACATTGTATACCTTGTGAAAAAGATGGATAGATATAATTTAGTAAAAATAATATGTATAAATAAATTATTCTGGTGTTTCCACCTAGGTATACCAAATGAGTATTGATAATTTTATATGAGATTATAGTATCAATCTGTTGTGTTTCGGATTAAGTTATAATGGTCAAAAATATGGTACACGCTACATATTCTATCAACTTGTGGCAGGTGGTTTCTTTTTTTTAAATTCACATTGCCAAACAGCATCAGACAATAGCCTAAGAATGTGAATATAAAAGAGGAACAAATGAAGAAACCCTAGAGTTTGAAACACAACAAACGAGTTGAACTTTTAGGTCTAGAGGAAAATATTAACATATTAAATATCATATAACGATACGATATATAGCTTTGAGCTACATAGAACAAATAGATCTATAATAAACAAACTTCAACAATAAGACATACCTCGACTCTACATTACTTCATAGTTTCAGGACAAAAACATATTCTATAACACGTGATTAGAGCAACTTTTTCAAAAAAAGGTCCTACCCGGATTCGAACCGGGGTTGTCCGGATCAAAACCGAAAGTGATAACCACTACACTATAGGACCCGTAATTTTCGAGATTTGTTGTAAACCAACTTTGGAGTACGATACACTTAAATAGTAACTACCAAAACCTAACTTAACAATCTTATTAACTTAACACCAGTTAATCCTTCGAACTTACGAATATAATTGTTGTTCTTTTCAAACTAAATAACTATATGAAAGAACTATAAATTTATGTCTTAAGTCTGAAAAAGCTGGCCTTTAAATACTTTTCAAAGGTCAACGCCAGCTTTTCCATTTTACTTTAATTGAACTGTTTATAAACTTACTTACAAGAGTAGGAGTGCACAGTTTGAGTGATGCTGGCTAAATAGTAGAGATTATGCATCGAACCGATATTCACAGGTATGCAACTAGCAGTTACTCAGTGTTATGTATAATTTCTAGTTAGCAACTTGTAGATGAGTATAAAGTCGATCTCGTCTACAACGAGAATTAAATTCGGAGGGTTGGCCGAGTGGTCTAAGGCGGCAGACTTAAGATCTGTTGGACGGTGTCCGCGCGAGTTCGAACCTCGCATCCTTCATTTTTTTCTCTAATGTGAATTATAGTCACGTGATTTGAGATATTAAAGGTTTATTTATTCTAGATACTATAGGTTTTGATATATTTATAGGCCAACATTAAATAATATGCTTCCAACTTATTAGCAAGTTGTTTTATGTTTTCTTTCGAATATATTTTCATAGAAAAATCAAAATTGAGATCAATACAAGAAAAATATTGTTTAGAAAAAAAACAAAAATTCTTGGTAAAATTGTTTAGAAATACTCTACTAGATAATACATCTAAAACTATTCCCTTATGACCACTATGCTAGGGCTTTCTAAAAAAATATTTTTTTGTTGAATTCCTTAATATTTACTTTTTTATTAAAAATAATAAAGTTTATGCTAATTATAAAACACAAGTTTGCTTAATTATTAAGAAAAATAAAAATAAACTTAAATTTAAACTAAATACCGTTGAGTATTGAATATTGTCGGAACTGTGACATTATGTGTCATAGTTGTGGCTTTGTGTTAAAAAAAATAAAACATGAATTTAGTCGTAATTGTGGCTTTATACAACAACTAATAACAACTTAATATAATTAATAACCCAACATGCATTAAGAATACGTGGCATCACCACTAGAAATACCCAGGTAGTGATATTAAGAAGGTATTAGCATGTGATAGGTTCTATTTTCATATCAGACCATCAATTTGTTGATGGTGGATCTGTCCATTTTTGGAGTATGAATTACCAAGAAAATATCCCAAAAGTTTATAACTATTCATTGTAAAATATTATATATTCCCTTTCGAAAGAAGCAAGGAGATTTTTTATAATAATAATATAATAATTATTCAAACAGATTACTTGACTAAGAATTAAACTATGAGCAACAATATTTTGAACAGTTCGACCGCTGGTCAAAAAATTATTCATACAGATCAATTAACTAAGATAATAAACAATGAGCACAAATATTTTGAACAGTTCAACTGCAGGCCAAATATTACATCCGAAGTAATGCTTTTATACAACCTGCATTTCTTGAATTATAAATAGAACCCATTTTTATATATTGGGTTTGTATTTTTTCGATACTCAGAAGAATAGTAATGAGGTTTCTTGACTTCCAATTACAGAGGTATCATTTTTACAATATGAAAAGCTTTAATACTAAAACAAAAAAGTTTAAAATTTTAATTACATCTTGTTTAAAGCCAGAAATATCCTAAAGTTCGGTATCCTGGCAAACAAATAAGAATATTTTCTATACGAGTTTAGAGTAGGAGAATGATCTGGTAAATACTGCAAGAAAATAATACAAACTCATCTTAATATACGATATGCAAATGTTTCTTGTTAATTATATCAACAAACAGTAGTAACAATTGTTTTTTTTTTTTTTTTTTTTTTTTTTCTATTAAGATTTCCGGAAAAAGTGATGAGATGAGTACGAAAGTGATGAGCTTGAAAATTTTATTAACAATAAAAAAAACAAAACAATAAATGCAAAAAATATAACATAGGAATACAAACAATTAATTAATTGATATTAAAAAAAAATTAATAATACTGGTTGTTAATATCTCATAGTTAGTAGTTGATAAAAATAAAACGTCAAACGATGAGAACGACATCTGATATTGAAGAATCCGATTCTGAAATTGATATTGGACAAAATATTGCATTAAATTCTGATAGTAGTAGTGATAGTGAAAGTGATAATTCCTCTGAAACTGAAGTTCAAGATGAAATTGAATATTCAGATAACCAAGAAGAAGAAGTGAAAGAGGACAAACGTACAGATAAAGAAAACAATACAAAAAGCAAAAATGATTTCCCTCAATTAGATGGTAATGTTGAAGTGGAAAGTGATGATGATGATATAAATGATTATTTTGCCACTACACATCTTGATACCAAGAAATTTAAAAAAGGTAGTTTTGCCAGTTTTGGGTTTAATCGTTTTATTATGAATAATATTAATAAGAAAGGTTATAAACAACCCACTCCAATTCAAAGAAAGACAATTCCATTAATTTTACAAAAAAGAGATATTGTTGGTATGGCACGTACCGGTTCTGGTAAGACAGCTGCCTTTTTATTACCGATGATTGAAAAATTAAAGACTCATAGTAGTAAGATTGGTGTTCGTGGTGTTATTTTATCACCATCAAGAGAAATTGCTATTCAAACACATCGAGTATTTAAAGAATTTAGTAAAAATACGGAATTAAGAAGTGTATTACTTACTGGTGGTGATTCATTGGAAGATCAATTTGGAATGATGATGAGTAATCCGGATGTTGTTATTGCCACACCTGGTCGTTTCTTACATTTAAAAGTGGAAATGAAATTGGATTTGAAAAGTGTGGAATATATTGTATTTGATGAAGCTGATAGATTATTTGAAATGGGGTTTGAAGAACAATTGAATGAATTATTGGCTGCATTACCTGATAATAGACAAAGTTTATTATTTTCTGCTACTTTACCAAACTCATTAGTGGAATTTGCTAAGGCTGGGTTAAAGAATCCTGTTTTAGTTAAATTGGATCAAGAAAGTAAGATTTCGGATAATTTAGAAATGTTATTTTTAAGTTGTAAAAAAGAGGAACGTGAAAGTAATTTATTATTTTTATTACAAGATGTGATTGGTGTTCCTGTGGCAAGTACTGAAGAGATGAAACGATTCCAAACAGATAGTAGAGAGGTTGAAGAGAAAGAGGAGAAGGAGAAGGAGAAGGGGAAGGAGAAGGAGAAACGTGCCAAGTATTACAAGAGTGATGAAATTCCTCATGAACAAGCCACGATTATATTTGTTCCCACGCGTCATCATGTTGAATATATTAGTCAATTATTAATGAAATGTGGGTATCTGGTATCGTATTTGTATGGTACATTAGATCAACATGCTCGTCGTAATCAATTAAGACAATTTTGTTTTGGTATCACTAGAATACTTGTTGTGACGGATGTTGCTGCTCGTGGTGTGGATATCCCATTGTTACCAAATGTGATCAATTATTCATTACCTGGTAGTAGTAAGATTTTTGTTCATCGTGTTGGTAGAACTGCTAGAGCTGGTAATCGTGGTTGGGCATATTCAATTGTTAGTGAAAGTGAATTACCTTATTTGGTTGAGTTGGGTACGTTTTTAGGTAAGAAAGTGATCACGACGGGGATGGTGGAGAAACTAGGTGTGTCGTTTGATAAGATTTCATATAACAAATGGATGGTGTTGGGTAGTGGTCCTCGTGTTGATGTGGAAAGTTTTGGAGATCTTTACAAGAATGTTTATGATCAAGAATTTGATTTACAAATGAGTAAGAAGACATGTGAAAAGGCTGAGAAGTTGTATTTGCGTACACGTGGTGGAGCATCCAATGATAGTGTCAAGAGAAGTAAAGAATTGATTTTACAGAAATGGGATGGTCAGAATGTGAAATTTGGTCAAGATTTGGAACGAGCCAAATTGGAATTGTTGAACAAGTTTGCGTTACGTAAGAATAAAGAGACGGTATTTGAGTTTGGTAAGAATGGTGAAGATGAGATGAGTACGTTGATGAATCGTCGTTGGAAAGTTGTCAAGGGGATTGAAAGAAAGGCCAAGAGAAGACGTGAGATGAAGGAGGAGGAGGAAGGTGGTGTGGAAGAGGAGTTGCAATTTGAGGAGGAGCTGGGGTCTGGGTCGGGGCCGGGGCCAGGGCAGGGGCCGGGGCAAGATCTTGTGGATGCCGGTAATTACAATGGAGTGTTTGAAGATGGAGATGCTATATTGAATGGTCAAACCAAGAAACGCAAGACGTTTAAAGATGAACGATTTTTCTTGAGTCATTATGCAGACCCGAAGAAAGTGGAGAATGAAGAAGTTGTTGATGGGTTTATTAATGCTGCGAGTGAAGCTTCGTATGATTTGAACAATGACGAAAAGATACAGGTGCATAAACAAAGCAGTGCGACGGTGAAATGGGATCGGAAACGTAAAAAGTATGTTAATTTGCAAGGGATTGATAACAAGAAGTATATTATTGGTGAGAGTGGGAGGAAGATTCCAGCGACGTTCCGGTCTGGTAAGTATGAAGAATGGGCTAAAGCCAGGAATATCAACACTCGGAATGTGATGAGAGTTGGGGCAAGAGAGAGTGAGGGAAGTGTTGTAGGGGGCGGACGTGGTGGTGGTGGTGGTAGGTTCAAGCATAAGTTGGATAAGAAACCGAAGATGCCTGATAAGTATAGGGACGATTATAAGAAACAGAAGGAGAAGAACGAGCGTGCTGTGGAGAGAGGAGTGATGAAGGGTAAGCGCGGGTATAAGGATGAGTTGAAGAATGTAGCGGAGATTCGGAAAAACAGAGTAGAGAAGGAAAAGAGACGGGCAAAGAATGGACGGCCCGGACGCGAGCGCCGTTAGGCGAGGCGAAAATTAAACTTGCAAATTTTAAACTTGCGAATTTTGAATAGGCGATATATATACAACACCCTGTAACATACATAGATACATACGCTGTGGTATACACACTACACAATACACAATACACAATACACCGTAGCACACACATGCCATGAGCAACTCGGTCGATGGCAGAGATCCTGTTGCATTGCTATTAGCAATGCATGAACAAGTAGTGCAGATGAGCCGTACAAGACATGAGATCAGTTGTGAGATTAAAGATGTGCCTGGAGTGATACGAGGCGACCGGGGCGACCGGATGTCCAACAATAAGCTGGTAGCGATTGAACGCTTCCGGATTGGCAAACAGATCGAACAACATGAGAAGTATCGCCGTTGTTATGAGCAGTTGCAACGTGTACCACGCAACAGTGTCGAAGAGGTGTCTGTGGCGTCACTGTTTGCTACACGAATAAAAGAGATTGCACCGTTGCCAATACCATCGATTGATATAAACTCGGTGTATCGAGACCCAGAGGAAGAGTACGGCACCAGCATCTCTCTTGACCGATTCTATAACCTTTGGATAGGACATCTGACCAAACGCAAGACTAGCGAATCGCCACCAACACTTGTTGAATTCTACGGCCAAGTGACCAAACAGTTTCTGCATGATCGTTGGATCGATGAGACTGCCTTCCCACCCAGTCTGATTGCTGGCATGCTGGAATATCTTACTGGGTTCCAAGAAAGAGTAGACATAGTGAAGCCCCAAGATTCCTCGGCGGCTATCACTCGTCGATTACGTCGTCACATAGCACTGTCTTCTTCCTCTTGCTCTTCCTCTTCCTCTTCCGCTTCCTCTCCCTCTCCGTGGCCGTTGACATGCATTGTATGTGGACCCAAGAAATTTGCCACCGAACAAGTCTTCCATCACCATTTGAATAGCAACCGCCATCTGAAACGCGAAGCCAGCAGACTCCCCATAATGATCCCGATCCAATCGGTTCGTGAGAAATTACAGACGCTAGCCGCCGAGCTCGCGAGTGGCGCGGCTCGTGTGGAACGACAATTGAACATGACGCCGCAGGAGCGGTTTGCCGAGCATGCCGCCCAGCAGCGGATTCGAACGGCGGTGCAAGGGCGTGGAGGCGGTGATACGACTGCTACTCCGTCGGCAACTCCGTCGGCAACTCCGGCGGCAACCACGCCTGCATCTGCCTCCACAGTAGAAGTCGACGGCCGGCACGTGCCGCGGTGGCTCTACCGCCTGCAGGGTCTGTCGTCGATTTTCACATGCGAGCTCTGCGACGGTCGAGAATTCCACGGCCGGACACGGTATGAGCGGCATTTTACCTCCACACAGCACCGGACACGGCTGGTGTGTCTGGGTGTTCCGGCCGAGCAGCACGTGCAGTTTCGAGGTCTGGGCAAGCTGGACGCTGTGCTGGAATTGCGCGGGGAAAAGCTAGGGAGACTGGAGGAGCAGGAGCCATCTCGGAGCACAGTGGGCCGGGCCAAAGCAGTGGGAAAGGCCGGTGGGAAAGCAGTGGGAAAAGATACCGCACTGGGCAACGACACAGGGCTGTCGCAGGAATGGGCGGCGTTGCTGGAACGGCAGGGCCTAGCGTAGTGGGGCGATAGTCTGCGATAGCCTGCGATAGCAGATCGTCACGCCACCATGGCTTGCCCCGTTTCTTTTGCTGTTTCTTTTGTTTCTCCGGTTTTCCGCCGATTGTCTCCTCCATTCCCCGAGAATTGCTTGTTTGCCTCGCCGAGGGATTTTCGGCGTGGCACGGCAGTGGGCCAATTTCGGAGGGCCAGCAGGACCACACCCGGACACCACGTGCCGGATTGGGACAAATACGAATGCAGATGCGGATGCACCGGCACTGGCTTTTGGCCCATTTGGGACAAGCCACAGGGACAAGCGCGTGGGGCAGTGCCACGCGAGTTCCGCTTTGTCCCATTTTGGGCCAAGACCCACGCCAATCTCTTTGGGCCCAAGAAATTGGGCCCAAAGAAATTGGCCCAAGAAATTGGCCCCAAATCTTTCATCGTTGTTTGACCCTCACGTTTGACCCTCACGTTTGGCCTATCACATTGGCCCTGTCCCTGTCCGTTGTCCGTATCGCATTTTGTCCTCTTCTATTACCTGCCCTTCCTACGTAAACTCTTCTTACATCATACATACCTACGCCCACACCTCTCTCTGATATATAATTTCTTTTTACGTCAATTAAATATCTTATTCCATCTCCATATATAAGTACCAACATTTCTCTTATTTAGAAAAAAAAAATATTCTCATCTCTTTAGTTCCATTCAAATTCATACTAAAAAAAACACAACATCAACAAGACAAACTCTCCTCCTGTCACATCGATATATCCATTACTCCATCATCAAAATGACCGCTGTAGAAACCGCTATTGAAAGATTATCCCTAACAAATTCCCATTTGAACCAAACTTCGTTGCCAGCAACAAACTTGAAGAAAAACCCCTCCGTGCTCTCCATCACCGCCCTACAAGACCCTTACAAAGTATGTGTCATTGGGTCTGGTAATTGGGGGACCACCATTGCCAAAGTCGTTGCTGAAAACACAAACAATTATCCACAATTGTTCCAATCCAAAGTAGACATGTGGGTCTTTCAAGAACAAATCGACGGTAGAAACCTAACAGATATCATAAACACACAACACGAAAATGTCAAATACTTGCCCAACATCAAACTCCCTGAAAATCTGGTTGCAAATCCTTCCCTGTTAGACGCCGTCAACGACGCCGATATACTGGTGTTCAACATCCCACACCAATTCTTACCAAGAATCGTACAACAGTTGAAAGGTAACATCAAAAAGACTGCTAGAGCCATCTCTTGTTTGAAAGGGTTCGAAGTCGGCAAAAACGGGGTCCAACTTTTATCCGACTACATCACAGATCAATTGGATATCCAATGTGGTGCTCTTTCCGGTGCCAACTTGGCTCCAGAAGTCGCTTTGGAACATTGGTCCGAAACAACAGTCGCTTACAACCTACCCTTCGATTATAGAGGCGAGGGAAAAGATGTCGATCACAAAGTCTTGAAAGCTCTTTTCCACAGACCTTATTTCCACGTCTCCGTCATTGACGACGTTGCCGGTGTTTCCATTGCCGGTGCTTTGAAAAACGTTGTTGCCTTGGGTTGTGGGTTTGTCGAAGGCTTGGGATGGGGTAACAACGCCTCGGCGGCTATTCAAAGAGTCGGACTTGGTGAAATCATCAAGTTTGGCCAAATGTTTTTCCCAGAATCAAAAGTCGAAACCTACTATAAGGAATCGGCCGGTGTTGCCGATTTGATCACCACCTGTTCTGGTGGTAGAAACGTCCGTGTTGCCAAGATGATGGCTGAAACTGGCGAATCTGCTGAATATTGTGAAAAAAATTTATTAAATGGTCAATCTGCTCAAGGTATAATCACTTGTAAAGAAGTGTACGAATGGTTATCCACATGTGATAAATTAGACGAATATCCTCTTTTCACTGCAGTTTATAGAATAGTTTATGAAGGTTTGCCAATGAAGAATTTACCCGACATGATAGAAGAATTGGAATATTTTAATTTTGTCTAAGCACTCGTATTTGCATTTGCATTTGCATTTGCATTTGCGCTTGCAATTGCATTTGCGCTTGCAATTGGCCCCTTTACCTTATATATTATTACACAATACACATACATAACATACACATACATATATACATCATAATATCATTCCTAGTTTAATCAATCATCCTCGTTTGTCCTTGCTCGCTCGCTCGCTCGCTCGCCTGCCCGCCTGCCCGCCCCTAGAACAGAGCAGCACAATCGTGGAAATCATGAGTCTTACGACGTTTCCAATATTCGTTCTTAAATCTCCAATACGACCGTTGTGTCGCAGGATGGACATCCTTAACAAACCATCGAGGTTCATATTTCTCATCATTTTCTTCCCGTTTCTTACGTACTTCTCTTTGTTTGGTTTCTAACCGGAATTTCTCATCCGCGGCTAAATCATACTCTCCATCTTCCATAGCTCTTTGATCAGGCCTTAATCGACTATCGGTTGGAGCAATCCATTGTTTCAAATTCTCATTGATATTGTTTAAACTGATAGCATACGATGTCAAATTAAATGGCCCCACAGGTCTTGGTTTCACTTTCCATATCAAAAACTTCTCACCCCCTCCTTCACGTTTACCATAGATACAATCATTCCAATGTCCTCCAAACATCCATTTTTTCTCATCATTCACATTAAATACTTCTCCTCGAACTTCATATGCATCATTGGCTCTCCAGCCACGAGCTTTATAATTCAATAGACAATAATCACCCGTAGAATGATTAGTTATCTTGACTTCCCCACTACAATCTATCTCTGGTTTACCAATAAGAATACCCACCAAGGTATTTTCAGGTTTCATCCATGTATAAATCTCTTCCCCTACTTCTCCCCCATAATCAGGACGGATCTTGATATGCCACATACCCATATGGTTAAATTTAAACGCACGCCCATTGAAATTAGATTTAATAAATGATTCCCCCCAATATTCCCATTTGGGTGATTCAGACCAAAACGCCGTAATGGGTGGATGATGTGAAACTTGTTCTGATAGAAATCGGAAATGTTTATCACTACGACAATATTCAAAAGTTTCTCCCAATAATGGATTGAAAGGTTTAGCAACACGATTAGGTGTTGAAGAATATGCAGCTAACGAAAAAACCGCCACGTAAAGCATTCTCAAACTCGAATCTTCAAAACTTGCTGCTTGATCCAATAATTCTGAATATTCCAAATCTTCAGTGACTCTTTGTAACAATGATGTTGGTTCGTTAAACGAAACAGGTAATGCAATCTTGGTAATATCTTTACCCACCATCGATTTTAATACTGACCATAAACTGGCAACAGGCCTATTATCTTCATCAAGACTTAATTTATGACGGATCCCATCTTCATACCCAGAAAATGTTTTATCTTCCAACATTTCCAATTCTTTGTCTTTTTGTAATTGTGTTTGAGGATTGATAGTGTGATATTCATTACTACAAGTTTCTCCTTCTCCTTCTCCTTCTACTTCTCCTTCTCCTTCTCCTTCTCCTTCTCCTTCTTCATTCTCCTCCTCCACTGCTTCCACAGTAGACACCATTTTCGAATCGTCAAGTTTCAATCCGGTACCAAGTAAACTTCCATCTTCACCTGCACTCTCTTGTTCTTCATCCAAATCTTCTGCATCGAAAAATTCATCAGTATCTGATTCTTCATCTTCCAATTTAGTAGCCTCAATCAATTTAGCAACTTGATTAATAGCTTCTTTAGTACCACTTTCCTCTTCCATCCCACTCAACAATGATGTAGAACTACTTCTTTCCACCACATTTTCTCCATGTGTATTATTTACCCCAGAGTCACCACCACCACCAATCCCCACACCCACACCAACAGTCTTGTTAATCAATTTCCTTAAATCTCTCCTTTCATTTTCCAATTTAGCTAATCTCTCACTCTTATTAATCAATTCTTCTTCTAAATCTTTGACTGACTGGATCCAAACTTCATTAACATCCAATTGCTTATTAATTAATGATAAAAAATTCCGATCTCTTTCAGTGACCAATGTTTTCAATTCTTTAAAACATGACGATATCGTCATTAATGATCCATCCACTGTGGCCCAAGTATCAACAGTGGCTTTACTTTTATCCTTTAATAAATCGGTCAATAATGATAATTGCATGGAAATGGTTCGTTGTAAAATATTTAATTTTTGTGATTCAGTATCATTTTTCTCTTTAAAATTATTACCTTGCATCTCATCGTTGGGCATTATTATACTTTCAGTCTCATCATCATCGTCATCTGAATGTTCAGAAATATTATCCTCTCCGTCTAATGTATATTTTTTATTACGTTTAGATTTTATTGTAGCTGATGTCCTTATATCTTCTAAAATATGAGAAAATTGTCCAACATTAGAAATCGGAGTTCTTGGTGGGGTATTATTATCATCACGATTATCATAATTATTTTCATTATTTTCATTATCAATTAATAATAATGGAACTTTATCCGATTGAGACTCGTTATACACCGTATTATTCTTATCATTTTGATTTTTCATAATTTTTTCAGGTGATAATTGACGAATTGATGGAATAGAATGAGTTAAACTTGTTTTCCTATTATTATTATTATGACTTATAGTAGCAGTACTATTATCATTATTATTTGATATCATTAAATTTTGAGAATTTTCCAATTGAGATTGAATAGAATGTGATGATAAGGATCTAGCCATATTATCAAACTTATTACTCATAGAAAGACTAGGACTATGAATAACATTATTTCTTATACTATTCTCCATCTTTTCTCTATCTTTAGCATATCTTATAGATCCTTGAATAGCCCAAACCCATCTATTTGTTTCAATGGGGTGGTTCCCCTTTAAATGCCAACTTACCGTACCATTATTACCTCCAATAATTTCAAATTTCAAATTTTCAGAAGAATCTAAATGTAATGAACATGTAGAAACATTTAATGATCCACGGCACGCGTTCCTTGTATCTTCTTGATCAATATAATATGATAATGTACCATCTGAACTTAAAACAAACCATCTTAATTTATAACCTTGTGCAAAATTTGTCCATTTATGTAAATATCCCTTTAAAGTAGGGGCTTGGTTTACTGTACTTGTTACATCAATAATACTTTGTTCTTGTACTGCATCATCCAATAATTTTTTCAATTCATACTCTATAGCAGCTTTAGAATCTGTATTTCTTTCCTTTTCAGAAACATTTCTTAATAATTCTGTAGGTAATTTACCAAAACGATCTCTTTTAAATGGATCAGCACCATGTGATAATAACCACTCACACATTTGAACATCTCTTTTTTTAACAAATTCATGTAATACAGTATCCCCTGTGGCAGGATCCATACCATTTATATCTAATAATGCCAAATTTCTTGGTTTGCTTAAAATAGATTCCAAATGTTGGAAATCCCTATTGTTGAATGCAGTTCTAAATTCTTGAGCAATTTCAATCACATACGTGGATCTTCTCATCTGCATGATTTGAGCTAAGCTCACATTTTTGCATAATTGAATCGGTTGAAGATGTGCATGATTTAATACACAATCATTTATGGAAGGTTGATCTAATAGATATGACACTACATCTACTCGTAATTGTAATGCCGCTAAATGTAGAGGAGTGTTCCCATTATGATCTTGATAATTTAATTGTAATACCAATTTATCACTATTTCTACCAGTGTTACTATTTGTTGTTGTAGAGTTGTTTGAAGTTTCAATTTGATCCACCCATTTATTAACAATTTCCTTTATTAATGATAATGGCGCAACTTGAACAGAATAATGTAATAATAAGCTTGCAACATCCTGAACATCTGCATTATCCCATGGATTAAACTGAGTATCTAATAAAGTTCTTAATTTTTCAAAATCGTTTTGACGTAATGATTCTAAAAGTTTTAATTTTAATAAAGGTTTTGACACTAATGTTGGAGCAACATCTAGAATACCAGCATCGCTATTAGTTGTAGCCATGCTATAATTTTTTCTATTATAAACGTGGGTTGCAATTTAATTATTTTCTAAATGTTTCACAGTTTCGAGTTTGTTAGTCTTTTCCACTACGTGTGTGTGTGTGTTTTTTTATTTTCTTCTTATCTACTCGAGTTATACTGTTTGGTAATTTCCAGTTTACAATTGAATTTTCAATTTTTAAAAGAAAAGGTATCAGCTTTTGTATAGCAATAGGAATTTTATTACAAAATAGTCTACTAATTAATATATTAAGATCAATTACGTATTTTTGAAACTTTCGAGAAGGATGCCTGCTAAAGATTCGAACCGAGAAAAGAAAAAGGCGAATTTTGGAATGGCATCCTAAAGGACCCTCAAAAAATAGCATGTTAAACGACTTAAAAGAATGGAATAGCTTAATATTATTCAGGAAAGCAAAAAAAAAAATAATAATAATAATAAAAAAGAAGAGAAAAAACTTGGCATATGTCAATAGAAAATTATGAAACTATTTGCAAAAAAATCAAAGGTCTAAACTCTAAAAACTTAAATAGAATATTTAAAAAAGTTCAAAAATTAACTGACTCTAGTAATTGTATACACAAGAGATATAGCTATGTACTTCAAGCAACATATACCTTATTTTTTTTAAAAAAAACGAGTTTTACATGCTCTAGTCGAATACTAAAGAAAAAATTATCCGATTGGCAAATACACATCACAAGGATCTATAATATTATTAATCTCAACTCGATCAAAACTAATGGCTATGTGTTGACCAAAATAAATGATATTTGACCAGTTACATATACATTTTTCTAATATATTATAATACTTATATTCAATCCATAAATTACTCCAGCCTTTTATTATACTTTGCTTATTTGTTTACCTTTTTTGTTTTTGGAGATTTTTATCGATGAATGGCGGTTATTTTTCTGTGCGGGTAATAATTAAATCGCGTTTCAAATCACGAAATGTAAACTTCGAGAAATATTAAATATACAGAAAGAAGGCAAAATAAGATACCAAATTAATAAAATAAAAAAGAAATATAGTGAGTCAGATCTTTCTTAGATCATATTGACATAATACATTACACTCTTTAATTTAAGGTACAAGAGAAAAAAATAATTGACCTTTTTTTTCTCTCTCACAAAAATGGACCCTCTGGAAAAATTAAATGATTTAGATCGAATCAGCCTTACCCCTGCACAACACAATAACAACCACAATAATAGTAATTCGAGCAACAGTAATAACCGCCATAGGTTAAGAGCTAATAGTAGTGAAAACTTTCAACGACATAGAAATTCTTATGGACAGAAAAATAAGCAAGATGACCGACTTCAGCATAATCGTACAGAATCTACAGAATTTGTGACAAAGGCTCAATATGGCCTTATAAATGTAATTGGTAAAGGTTCATTTGGTGTCGTTTATAAAGCAGTGAATAGACAGACTAATCAGGTTATTGCTATAAAGCAAGTAAATTATGACAATGATGAAGAATTAAATGATATAATGTCTGAGATAAATCTCCTGAAGAACTTAAATCATAAGCATATAGTCAAATATCATGGGTTTATGCAAAAGTCTGATACGTTGTATATTCTTTTAGAATATTGTGCCCATGGATCATTGAAAAATCTTATATCCTCTTCTAAGGGAATTCCAGAGAAGGATGCACAACAATATATTATTCAAACTTTATATGGGTTAGTATATTTACATGCTCAAGGTGTGATCCATCGAGATATTAAAGCAGCGAATATACTATTAGACAAAGATAATACTGTAAAGTTGGCTGATTTTGGGGTTTCAACAAGAGTGGGGAATGCAACTATGGCTATGACATTAGCAGGATCCTTAAATTGGATGGCACCTGAAATTTTAGGTAATAAAGGAGCTTCAACATTAAGTGATATTTGGTCATTAGGTGCTACTGTAGTAGAACTTATAACTGGTAATCCGCCATTTCATAATTTGGTTGATATAAATATTTATTATGCGATTGAAAACGACAACTATATCCCCCCTGAAGGTGCATTTTCAGAGACTGCAATTGATTTTCTTAATCTTTGTTTTAAGAAGAATATGTATAGAAGACCAACTGCTCAACAATTATTGAATCATAAATGGTTACAACCCATGACTTCTCCAAAAAATTCTGATAAACAAAATTCTTCACCTCAAAGGGAAAACCTTTTTGATACAAATAAGATTAAAATAGAATTACAACCGCCATCACCACCTAGGGCAATAAATAATAACGAACCAGATAATGAACCAAATACCAATAAAAGATTATCCAGGTTTGAGAGAATGAAGAAAGATAATGAAGAAATTGAGACAAATTGGGAGAAACTTTTCAAAGAAACTAAAGGAGAAGTATCCAATTATGACGCTTTCTTAGATCCAAACATGTCACCAGAAAGGAAAAGAAATTCGCCTGTTCCACCAGCAACTCCATTTTTCAAACATGAATCTGGATCAATATTCCCTAAGCATTCATCAGTGGCCATTCCTAAACCAGAGTTTGAACTAAAGTCAAATACTAATGATAATCATAAACGTAATTCTATTTCCAAATCACATTCACCAACGCCATCCAAGACTTATTCAGATGATCTTACTATGATACAAGCAGGTCATTCATTACCGGACATACACTCACTCTTTGAACAAAATGAAATTGAAGAAATAGTAATGGCAATGTTTACATATTTCATGACTACTTATCATAATAATATAGAGCAAACAAATCTCCTCTTACCTATATTCCGATATGATACTGAAAACAAAAATTATTTATTACAACAAAAGTTTATCACAATGGGCGGATTACCATACGTTATTAATAATGAAGAGTTTCTAATAAATTGCTTTATCCAATTTTTACCACCAAATTCGTTTTTCTTCTATAAAGTCTTAATTGAGACTGGCATTATGAATAATCTAACATTTATGAAATTGAAAAATCAAACATTAATTTTGAAATTAGTCTTCACATTTTTAGAGGTAACTTCCATAAAATTTTGGTCCAATTGGTGTATTAATAATTTTGATACAAATTTATTAATTACTAATGGATTTTTCCATAAAAAGATATCTCAAACACTAATATTAAAATTATTAATCAATACCAAATGGTATGGTAAAATTTTTCTTAAAGATTTATATTCTATACCTCCAACATCGATACTATCGAATAAAAAGACATTTTATTTTGTGTTTAAAACAATAGTACATACATTTTTCCCCTTACCTAATAATATTGATATTCATAATACCGGTAACAACAACAATAACATCAATAATAGTAATAGCTTATCTACAAATAACAGCCAACACAAGTTTGAATTCAATGAGAATATAAGAAGAAAAGTAACTCCATTATCTTCGAGGGAATCATCTAATACATCCTCATCTATTCCTTTAATGGAAGACAATATGGAATTAGGGATAGCTCCAAAATTGCAATATAGTAATTCTCAATCCTCAAATTCAACGAAGTCTATCAGTTCAATAAATAACAGACAAAGTCATAGTTCCAGCAATAGTTCAAGCGGTATTTTAATACCAAAACATCGTAAGAATACTTCTTCAGCACAATTAGATTCGCCTTATCATCACCATAGTAGTAATAATAGCAATAATAACAATGGCAATTCTCAAATCAATTACAGCCCAGATAGGGCTTCCACATCTACCCCAACTTTATCCATAGGTTCATCTTCGACATCTATTGGATCATCACTTACAAATACTAATCTTTCATCAGCAATACCTCCGGCTCTAAACAGAGGAAACAACTTCATGAGCATCAATTATAATAGTCATCATCACCATCATCAATTAAATATTCCAGTGGAGTTTTATGAATGGTTATTAAGTTTCTTAGAAGGGGATCCCTTTAAGATAATTAGTGATTTAAAATATTGGAAGTATTATATCACTATTTGGTATAATTTAACTTTACAAAAGGGTTTCAGCTCCAAATATTTCCAAGAATTACAAATGAATCATAATTTTAGTAAATTATTAATTAATATAACGAACGAAAAATTAGTCAAGAATGAAAGATTAAATTTAATATTAAATGATTTAGTGATAATTGTTATCAAGATAACTGAAGAATTAAATAACGATTTAACAATCAAGTTTTTCCAAATAGTGATTCGTTTGATCAATGAACCTAATGTGAATGATGAGGCATTAATATGTTTAATCAATTCATTTTTTTTCATTGGCTATAATAAACATAAATTTCAAATTTCCAAACAATCTTGGGATTCGATAAATATTAGATTCCCACTTCAAGATACAAATTATATCAATAGCAAAAATGAAGAGGATAATTCTATCACATTAAACAGTTATGATCTGATTGGTCCGATTTACACTCATTCCATCAGTCTAATAAGCATCGAAGGTTATATAAATCGTTTCAATCGTATCTTGTCGATGGATTTTTTCGATTTTATTTGCTACGATATGATAAATGAACCTAACTTCAATACTTTAATACAAACAGCGTTCCAAAAAAATTTCAAAAATATTATTATAGAGATTGAATTACTGAAGATGTTAAAGATTCTTTTCATTCAAAGTTTGAAATATAACAATATCAAGGAAAGTTTCGAATATTATATCACTAAACATAATATTCAATTCAATGATCGTATTCAAGAGGGAAAATTCATTAACGAGTACCATCTAAATTACGACAATGTTTATTTCAAACATTGTGGTCATTGTTATGAATATAATAACCATAATATAAAGATTTTACCAAGTACTTTAATGATCCAAGAAAATATGAAACAGATCTTGGCATTCCTCTCCACTTTCTGGCCACATACCCAAAGCCTCTCTACCAACTTCACCGCTTCTACTGCTACTGCCAATACAACTGCTGCAAGTAAATCCACTGAACACAAATATACACATCATGATACTGCTGCACAATACTCTTCCACTTCAGTACTAGTAAGTCAACTATGTGACGATCTAGAACAACTATCTCTCACTCACAACCCTCAATAGCCCTGCATTTAATCATCTCTGTACCATCATTTCAATACCACCTAATCAATACCATCTAATTAGCATATTGATATGCGATTATTATTATTATTATTATGTAGTCTGTCATCTTTCAATATCCTCATTATATATATGTCCCCTCCAGACTTTCTTTTATCTTTTGTGACGCATAAATGCTGTCACCTATATCACGTGCCTGCCATAGAATGTACCTTCCTAATTAGGAATGTTCTGCAATTCCCGGGTAATGCAGTCAACTTAGCCTTCCCAAAAAGGAAAGTGTGACATGTCTGCAGTTTCATCTGAACGATTCCGGAAATGCTGGATCGACGGACAAATTATTAGTGAATTGGACTTCAGGCGTTACACAGCGCTGCTATTATTCTGAGTCGCAGAGTGTGCTGGTAAAAGCAAGGATTTGCATTTTCGAAAAAGAACTAAAGAAGCTCGAAAGATTCGAGTATTTCAATAATAACAAAGGGAAATCAATAAGTAACTTCAAGAGTCTTGAATAATAAAAGCTAAGGCCCTTTTGGATTTCCTGATAACAAACAACGACTGGCTTAACAAGACAGGAGATAAGAGAAGAAAAGAGATAACGAGTTCACATTAAGATAATCTGCCTCATCAATTTTTTTTTTTGATCCTAATAATAAACCAGACCAAAACAAAACAAAGCCTTTTTTAAAAAAAATACAAAAAAAAGAATATAATAATTATAAGGTTGATCTTTATACTTATTGAATAGAAGTGACCTTGTATTAAATATTATTCCCAATCACAGTTAAAATTTTATTTTTTTATTACATATTGCAATAACAAAATCAGTGTTTACCGAATCAACATCCATCGCTCCACTCATATATGACAGACTTAGCAAATACCGATATACAAAAGAAACAAAATGGGATTCAGATCAAGTCTATTTCAGGTCTAAATAGTTCGAATGCGGTTTCTGGCAATGTGGCCTCGCATCCATTTTCTCTCTTGTCAGGGCCACTTAATAATGGTGTGACTTCGAAGAAATATGGTAGCAATGCAGCTTCTTCTGATAATGTTCCGCCAGATTTAATATTAAACACCACTGAAAAGGATCTATTGAACGATCCTTCTTTGGTAGAGACTTATTCTGACATATTAAAGATGAAGCCAGGTGACTTTAAATCAAGTATCCATTCAAATACTACAAGCACTACTGGTAGTGAAGAGGATAATAGTGTCGCAGGTAGTGTGGTGATAACACCGACAGCTACAGGGGCTGTGTATTCGAAATTATCGTTTCAAGAATCATTTAATGACAATAAAGAGAGCATACCGACAAAGACTTCACTTGATGTTGAAAGAAATAATTCAATAGGCACTAACCGTAGTATACATTCGGAGGATAATACTAATATAAGTAAAAGGGACTCACAAAGTTTTTCGTTAACCAACACAAGTGTAAACACAAACAATACAAATAACACAAATAACATTGATGGCTATGATTATTCTGATTCAGATTTTGAAGAAAATTTAGAGAAAAGATTGAGAGATATGAATGGAACTTCAGATTCTTTGAAAAAATGGAGAAAAGAAATGAAAGATTCGATTCCTGATGATCTCGATAGGCATACAGAAAGGGGTTCTGTAGCTGAAGTAGAAGAGGAGGAGGGGGGAAATAATTCAGATGATACTGATTCGGATGATAATGACGATTACAAAGAAGAGGGAGATGATTCACATAAAGAGAAAGGTGAAAATGAACCAAGTTTGAATAATATATCTGATGAAGATGCTGTAGAACTATATTCAGACGACCTGGAAGATGCTGAATTAGATAATGACGATTTTGATGAATTAGAAGACGATCAAGATTTGGATTATTATTCTCCATTGCCCCCACCAAAGGAGTTAGATCCAGAAAGATTATACGCTTTATATCCCTTTGATGGGCCGGACCCATCTCACTGTCAACTAGATCAAGATGAGCCCTGTGTTCTATTGAATGATCAAGATGCATATTGGTGGCTTGTTAAAAGAATACGTGATAGCAAAATAGGGTTTGCACCCGCTGAGATATTAGAGACATATCCTGAACGTTTAGCAAGATTGAATTGTTGGAAAAATGAAAATATGTCTTCCAACAATATCGAAAAATCAATTTATGAACATAAAGAAGAAGAAATTGCAAATGAAAGTGAAACCCTTGACAATCAAGAAATTAAAAAACCAAATAAGCCTAAATCAAATATTGTTAAATCTGTCAATTTTAGCTCCACAGTTAGTTATGCTGAAAGATACATTCAAGATTCAAACGAAGAATCAGATGATGAGCTTGGTCTTCCTATGACTTCACCTTTGTCTATAGGACCACATAAGAAAACTGGTAATGAATCTAAGAATAAAAACAAATTTGGTGATGATATAATAAGTCATTACGATGAATTTTCAGAAGAACAAATGACATTTTTAAGGCCAGGTCTTGATGATATTATTGATGATGATGATGTAAGTGAAGTTGTAAGTGATGTTTCTTTCGTTACAGCTTCAATGACTCCTTTAAATGTTAAAAAGACTAGATCCCAATCGAAACAAAATCCAAGTAGCCCTCTATCTGATTCTGTCACAAGTCCATCAGAACAAAGAGAAAGGTTAATAAGTAAGGCAACTAAACGTTTAAATATTTCTCCAACAACTTCTACCCCACAAAGTAATAATATTAATAATGACAATGATAATGAAATTGAAGACTCCAAAGAGGATTCAAACCATAAGAAAGATATACATGAATTATTAAAAACACCTAGTGAAAAAGATAAACTTAAATTGGATAATAATCTAGATCGTAAGGATGAACTTGAACAAATATTCCAAGCTCCAATTGTTCCATTCACAAAAAGCAAAATTGCACCATCGGGCTCACAAAACTCTTTGTTAACTATCGGAGAATTTTCTCCTTCATCTTCAGAATGTACTACTGATTCTCCCCCTTTAAAGAGTTCTAAAGAGTTCACATCAGAATCTGGTTCTGTTGAAATGCCCTCTTCTAAGGCATTTCAGGATATATCACATTTTATTGATGAATCTGTAAGCGTCGATACTGATGACAGTCACGATGGTGAAGATGAGGATGGTGATGGTTCCACAAATAATCTCAAGAAGACAATAAACGATCAGGTATTAGGGAGTTTATGTGAGAAAGATTCTACTAGTGGAACATCTTTCCAAGACAAAATTATAGACAACCTTGATGATACTGAGTTGAAGAATAATATAGATCCAGAGACAACTATATCATCCCATACTTCATCCTCTTCAGAAGGCTTTTATATGCAAGCTGAAAAAGCTACATCATCAGTTAGCACTGAAAGTTCTTTTCCTTTGTCAAAGCCATCTTCTCAACAAATTTATCAATCTTCAGTTCTAAGAGACTATCCACATTCATTAATTGAACAATTATATGATCCAATTTTCATCAAGCTAGATAATCTGATGAAACACTTGGACGAGATCGTTCAATCGCCATAGTACTTTATTTTAGCTTTATTTCCTACTTTATTACCTAAGCGGACTATATTCTTTGGTTTTAATACTTTTGCATATGAGATTTCCTATATTATTTCGTCCTTCACTATTATTTATCATATCTTCGCATCATTCCTTTTATAACATCCATATAAGCATATATACATTTATTAACCATTCAACTATTCTTATGATAATAATAATAAAGTCACATTTTATTACATGGCTATGAAAGAGGCTTATTCTCTTAGAAAAAGAGAAGAATTTTCTAAAGAAATTTTACCGTCATATGTTTAGCCGCTTTCATATTCACTAAACCTCGAACATTTTTAATTATTTAAAGTGGCATATATTAAATAGGCTAAAATTTCTATTATAACGACCAATATACAAATTCATTTATTGAATATTATGTCTGAACTTACTGGTCTAGCCATGTTCATATGAAATATCTCGGATATCAAAATAGTATACAAGCATTTAAATAATTTCATAAATATTAAGTCCTGTTCATACATTAAGGAGTGCATATAGTCTAGTAATAGCATTTAGTATATTGTGTTTTATTTACAATATGCGTTTATATACATAAACTAACTATAACCAGTGTGCGTTAAAAAAATTAATATTTTGTTTACAAAAGTATCAAGTAATAGTATGATGGCTCAATTTTCTTTTTAAAAACAACAGTCACTGAAGTATTTCACACAAAAGAGTTATCATTAAACTTGAATCTTTCTGTACAACATTAGAATCCTTAATTTTAGTATTGCCGTTAGTCATAATGAAGAGAATAATTCTTTTTTTTGTAGATTGTTTAAAGTATAGAAACCTCCTACCATTTTGAGTAGGAGTTAAAATTATAGAAAATATAAAAAAAATATAAAGATTAGATGTCGACTGAAATATTGGTAATTTATACATTATTTTTTGGACAAGAGAAGTCAATTCATTGTCGTCTACAAGTGAAATTTTTTCACCTAATTAACCTCACAAGAGTTATGTGTCTCTCATACTTAGTATATCCTGTAGAAGATACATGATGTACTTTAATTAACGACAACGAATTTTCTAATTGGGGTTTTTATTAGCAACGTATATTCATGTTATACTATCTTTTATCCTAAACCAGTAAATCTACTGTTGTACATATAAAGACCATAAATATCTAGCACTTTTATAGTATTAAAGATTTTGTACGTAAATATTTATATTGTAATATGTTATAAGGATGGTTTGTGGGCAAGTATTATTATAATCAAGCAGAATGATGACTTCGGCGGCTCGGGATATCTTATCAGTCAAGGTCTGAGGTAGATACTTTGAGAAGCATTTTACATCAAAAAGGTAAAGGTTTGAGTAGCAAACACTGTTGTATCTGCTCTTTATTTTTACAAATAACTCTTTCTCTGATTCGATGGTATATCCAGGCTCCTTAGTTTAATTGGTTAATGTATTATACAAATAAAGTGTGGATCAACCTTATAATTAATTACCATGCCATCTTCTTTTTAAGCACTAAGACATAGACTATATAGACATACTACTGAAGACTAAATGAAATAATGAAGATAGTTCGAAAGAGGAGTAGAGGAATCTATGCTAGAATTTTGGAAGATACAGAAGTTTCTAAAGAGGTAGAGATTACAAGAGATCTGGTAAGAGCTAAATTGTAATATTTTAGACTTTGGGAACAAATTAAGAGCAAGCTAATTTTTTAGGGAGCTAATAACTAGAGATAGTGGCAACATATTTTCTAAAGGGCTACTATAATAACAATATATAACTAAAAAGATGAAATCTGCCATATGATGTCAGACAGATTAGAACTAAGATAATTGCTTGTAAACCATAAAATATTATATTTTAGTTCTATTATAAGTAGCCCCTCTCCCCTCGCCCTCCTGTTGTTAAATTTAAAATTATTTTTTTGGATATAAAATTGCTTTTAATCATCAGGATAAGTAGTAAATATATACTATTTTATTCCCTTAGTTAATGTTGATTTCTGTAGCTCTTGTAGTTAGTTTTATAGCCAGCTTATTCCAACTTTGAAAAAAACTATGTAACAATACATTTATTAATTTATATATATAAATAAATTAATTTATTTTGAATATAATTGTCTACTGATTTTATGAATTTAAACTATTTTCTCTTGCTGAATTTAATGCACGTGATTTTATTTTTTGGCGTTTCTATTATTTGAGTTATACGGTGATCCGTCATTTCTTTAAACTGTAATATCTTTCTAGAAAAAAGAAAGGTTCATAAATTTGATATCAAATTTTAGATTATTTTTTATGTCAACAGTTTTAATAGAAGGCTTATTTACGTTACTTTACTGTTATTGTTTTCTGAAGAGATCATTTGAAAACGCGTAAATACAATAGAATTTAACAATTTAACGTAAAAAGTAAGCCAATCATAATTGAAATATTCCCACTTAGTTCATTTGAATACAAGATAAAGGCTTATTATGATATCAGCTCCTCTTCCTGAAAATATTCCAGATGATATTAAAGATGAAATTGAAAGGTTATATGAAGATGTGCCGCCATTGAAGTATCAATATGAAATATTAGACAAGATTGGCGAAGGTACATTTTCTACAGTGTATAAAGCTAAGGATACAAGAGGGGTGCTAATAAGAAGGTTTGAGTCCCATTTTTGGGAAACTAAAGAGAAATATGTGGCTTTAAAGAAAATTTATGTTACTTCTTCACCGCAAAGAATTTTTAACGAGTTAAATCTTTTATACATGCTATCAGAATGCACAAAAGTAGCACCATTATGTGACGCCAAACGTTGCAAAGATCAAGTAATTGCTGTTCTTCCATTTTATCCTCATGAAGAATTTAGAAATTTCTATCGAGATCTTCCAATAAAGGGTATAAAAATGTATATGTGGGAATTGCTACAGGCACTTAAATTTGTTCATGCAAAGGGGATAATGCATAGAGATGTCAAACCAACAAACTTCTTATTCAATCCAGAGTTAGGCCGTGGTGTACTAGTAGATTTTGGTCTTGCAGAAATGCAACCAGAATACAACGATCTCAAAAGCTTGGAAGATCAAGGTTCATATTCTGTAACTGAAAGACGACATCAAGAACAATTTTGCCCTTGTCTTACAGACAAACAACACTCACATACAAGTAACATGCCTATGCTAACCATTCATAACGGAAAGCTTATACATTTAAATAATGTAAGCGGGGTTGACCTGACTAAAGGATATCCAAAAAATGAAACAAGAAGAATAAAGAGAGCAAATAGAGCAGGTACCAGAGGGTTCCGTGCTCCAGAAGTTTTAATGAAATGTGGTGCCCAAACAACAAAGATTGATATATGGTCTGTCGGCGTTATACTGTTAAGCTTTTTAGGTCGAAGATTTCCTATGTTTCAAAGTTTGGATGACACTGATTCATTACTAGAATTATGTACAATATTTGGCTGGAAGAATCTGAAAGAATGTGCCTCATTACATGGATTAGGTTTCGAAATAAATGGAATACCCCAAATTAGAGAGCACGAATTTAACGGAGGCTTGAAAGGGTTTGTATACAAATTACTAGACGCCGAATGTAAAAAGGGTACCTTCCCTGAATATAGCATTGCATTTGAAACCTACAAATATTTACAACAACATTTCCAAGAAGGTGGCTCAATTGAACCTGAGTTACCTGATGTTCCAGAATCACAAGCATACCAATTACAAAAATATCAACAAGAAGTTTGGACTGATCATTATTGGGGTTTCAAATTGCTCGATCAATGTTTTGAAATGAACCCACATAAGCGTAGTTCTGCTGCTGAATTATTAGAAAGTACATTCTTTGATGAACTACGTAATCCTGTGATGTCAGAAAATGATAATGAAGCAGATATGACCGAAGGGGAGTCTGCTACTTTTGAGAATGAAACTGATGAAGAAGAGTTTTGGTGAAGAACGATTAATATTCTTCCGTAAACAATTAATAGAACGATACCTCAGTAATTACCTTGATTACCCCGGCATCCACTTAGCATAGCACATATAAAATAAAACATTAGTATTAACTTATTGCATATTATAAAAAATACAAGAGATATAAAGATATATACATATATATATGTTTATGTGTATATCAATAGAAATATTTAAGTATCATCCATTTAAAAGATATATGGGATTAAGAATGCTCTCTTAGTGCCATATTTCTTATTTTTCTTTTGAGCCCACAAGTACATCTGTGTGGCAGAAACTAATAAAAATAAAACAGCAAATATATTCAATTTAGCAATCAAAGTGAACCAAATCCAGGACCAAACCTCGAATGTATAATTTGGAGCAACAAAGATTTTAAAGAAACCGTCATTTAAAGCGACACGTTTTGAGGAATTACCCATCGATTTTTGAAGATCACCCCATTTACGTAATTTAATATGAATTAACAAGTTCAATAATTCTGAAAGAACAAAGAAAGTTAATAAGAAACTCAAGTCAGTAACAAAAAACTTGGCATACCATTTAAAAATCAGATCATCATTCAATATAAACCCATAACCAAAGTAAGATAGACCGATAATACCGTTCAAAAACCAATAGTGGAATGAATTCTTGAAGACATTAAATAATGGCATTGTTGGCTGAGAAAATTTATGTAAGAACATTGATTCTAATTCACGTTTTGTATAATGAATTGCATTTAGGATAAAAATTAAGGCATTCCAAGTAGGGCTATAAATCTTGGAGTCCTTTGCAAATCTTTCTCTAAATGACGCCTTTCTTGATAGGTTGTATAAAATTGCATGGATAATTATTGGACCAATATATTCAATCATGAAGACTAATCTCCAAGAAATTTGTGGACCTAAGTCTTTGACATATAATTCAGAGACTCCCTTATGCAATTCTTCTTCAAAGAATTTTCCAGAAGTGATTGGCACTTGCTTATTTTCTTTTAAATAAGTCAATCTTAGTCTATTTTTATTAATCATCTTATTTACCACAGAAATATGGTTCAAGACATCATCTAAGGTAGTCTTTTTAGTGACTCCAAATTCAGTGTTTTTTAAACTCTTCGAACGAGCTTTAATGTATAATGAAGTTTCTCCAGGCATTATTATATATTTGTCTAACAATTAGATGTCCAGCTAACTCTTAATATGATTTAGAAAGCAAGTATATATACTTTCAATAATGTGTCGTTCGTTTATTTGTACTTTAACTAAAGTATATAATCCATTTTTTTTTTTTCATGAATTCAGGAAATACGCCTCTCCTAGTTAGTTGATATTATTTTGTCTACGGGCGTTAAAAAAACAACAATTAAATTTCACGTAGAAATAGGGGACATTGCTCGAGAAGTATAGATAGGGAGTTTCTCAACTTTAGAATAGCCAGAAATTCTCCTAACACTTGGCTTCAATTCAAGAATATTATTCTTCGAAAATGAGTACCTCTTGGAGCTAATTATTACAATTGATTTTTGTAAATGAACACAATTTGCTAGAGCAATTTTCTAAAGTTCTACTCTAACTAAGTATATACAAAAAAACTTGCAATAATCAGGTCAATACAAATAGTATGTTTAATTAAATGAACCCTTGAATTTACCTTCAAGATGAAGAATGGTATTCTATTTTCAAATTTTTAATATACCACAGACAAGAATCGAACCTCTCTGTTTTCAATTTCCAAGATTTGTTGAAATCTCGGAAAATTCTCGTCAAACGTGATAGTTACTGGAAAAAAATTTTCTTTTTTCTTTCTCCCGTTTCTTCTCAGAAAAAATTTTTCGATATCGAAACTCATCTCATCTCATCTGAAAAATTATTAAATTAACGACTATTAAATTTTTTTATTCAACTATTTTATAATGTATTGAATTCTTTTTTTTTTTTTAATGTTTTTAATTGTTTTATTTTTCTCTTGTTAAACTACTAAGAAAAGATATCTAAGAATTGTTTAACTATCTGTTCTTAAGTCGAATTAACATAATAAATTGATATTAATTGTTTAGTTCATACATTATCTGCACAGAATATAATACTCATTTATTCCAAGGAGATAACTTTTATTTTTCAATCCAAATCAAATAATTTAAATATAGCATAATGTCATTCAGACCAGGTAGCAGAGGTGGTTCCAGAGGTGGCCGTGGTGGCTCTAGAGGTGGTTCCAGAGGTGGTTTCGGCGGTGGCCGTGGTGGTTCCAGAGGTGGTTTCGGCGGTGGCCGTGGTGGTGCCAGAGGTGGTCGCGGTGGTGCCAGAGGTGGTGCCAGAGGTGGTCGTGGTGGTGCTTCAAGAGGTGGCCGTGGTGGTGCCAGAGGTGGTGCCAGAGGTGGTGCCAAGGTTGTCATTGAACCACATAAGCATGATGGTGTCTTCATTGCCAGAGGTAAGGAAGATTTATTAGTTACTAAGAACATGGCCCCAGGTGAATCTGTCTACGGTGAAAAGAGAATATCAGTTGAAGAACCATCTAAAGAAGATGGTGTTCCAGCTACCAAGATAGAATACCGTGTTTGGAATCCATTTAGATCCAAGTTAGCTGCCGGTATTATGGGTGGTCTAGATGAATTATTCATTGCTCCAGGTAAGAAAGTTTTATATCTAGGTGCTGCTTCCGGTACATCTGTTTCACATGTATCTGATGTTGTCGGCCCAGAAGGTATTGTTTACGCCGTCGAATTTTCCCACAGACCAGGTAGAGAATTGATTTCTATGGCTAAGAAGAGACCAAATGTTATTCCAATCATTGAAGATGCTAGACACCCACAAAAATACAGAATGTTAGTTGGTATGGTTGATTGTGTGTTTGCCGATGTTGCCCAACCTGATCAAGCCCGTATTATTGCTTTAAATTCTCACATGTTCTTAAAAGATCAAGGTGGTGTTGTTATTTCTATCAAGGCCAACTGTATTGACTCTACTGTGGATGCCGAAACTGTTTTCGCTAGAGAAGTTCAAAAACTAAGAGAAGAAAAGATTAAACCATTGGAACAATTGACTTTGGAACCTTATGAAAGAGATCATTGTATTGTTATTGGTAGATATATGAGAAGTGGTTTGAAGAAATAAGTGTTTTAATTGAATACAATACCAAAATTTTATTATCTTCAAAAGAGAAAAGGTTAAAACTGAACTAAATTCAATTCAATTAAATTAAGTAAACATTATTGTATAGTATATTGAACTATACTATATTTTATTATTTATTTTTATTTAAGCCCCTTGTAAACTAGTTGTTATATAAAAAATAAAAACAAAAACAAATTTGATTTTCTGATACGCATAAATAACTTTGCATGTTTTTAAACATCTAACTATATTTTTTTAAGCATAATGAACATTAATATATACAAATATGTAATACAATATGATTAAAATGAAAAAAAAAAAGAAAAATTATGTAAAGGAGAAGTAAATATAGTAAAAAAAAAGTAAATTAAAGTTTAGGTTGAAAGGAAAGGAAGGTAAAAGTTTAAAAATACAAAGTTGTAACAATCAAATAAAGAGAGGTAGAGAGAGAGAGAAAATTATACGAGTGAAACATGTTTAATGATTGAAGCATGATTAGAACAACATATCCAAAGTACAGCAAACACATAAAGCTGCCAAACATGCTGTCATACAATCATCGTTATTACTAGTTGGAGGAGCTTGTTGGACGTATATAGGTTGTTGCTGTTGTTGCATAGGAGGAGCTTGTTGATACTGAGGTTGTTGTTGATAATACTGAGGTTGTTGTTGGTATTGAGGTTGTTGTTGATAGTATTGCTGTTGTGGAGGAGGAGCAGAAGGACGATTGTACTATGAAAGGGTCATTAATATTGAAATTTTTTTTTAAACATTTTAAAGTTCTTATTGTTTAAAAAACAATAAAAACAAAAAAAAATTCAATTATAGAACAATTTTGTTAGTAAAAAAGAATTTTTATTAATTGGTAAGTATCTAGATAATCTGTTATATACATACTTGAGCCTTGGAATCACCGTAATATTGATTAGACATGTTTTATGATATAAGGTGTTGTTATTTGGTAGCTTTTTTTCTGGATTATTATGATATTTGATTTCTTAAAGGGTTCAAATCGTTCGACAATTGGAAAGCTTTAAGGTTATTTGACAGTTTTATAAAGGGACTACTAATCCTTTGCTTGTTTCATCAGGGGTATTTTCTAAATCATGGAAGGACTCATAGAAAGTTGAGTTTAGAGTTGGAACTTGGATATGCAGTCACGAGTGCTGTTTGTTTGCAATGGAGTAAGTTTTTCGAAGGATATTCGACGAATGTCGTCGCGTTCGGGATTTGAACGATACGATTACGCAAGAGAATGTGTGAGCGAGTAGAGTGTCAGTAAATGGTAAATATGTGACGCTGAAATAGATGTGGTTGATATAAAAATAAAAACGAATTATAAATTAGAATATGTGGGGGTAGAAATTATGTATTAGTGAAAGTATAAAATTAAATAGCGTGTATGTGTGTGTGTGAAGGAGGGGGGGGGGAGATATGTGTGCAGATCAAGTACGTAGATGCTTAAATAGTCAGACTCGTTGAGAAACTTCATCAGATGGTGTCATTTCACCTTCTTGTTCAACTTCTTCATCAGCGGTATTTTCAATATCAGTATCGTAAGCAGTTTCACCAGAGGCTCTTGGGGAAACTGGCATGTTCTTTTCTGGGAACTCATTTGGGGTTGGTTCCCTTTGATAACCTTCAATTTCAGGCCATTCACCGTATTGGCAAATGATGAAGCATAAGTAGCCAGTCCAAATGGCAAAACAACAGTAATCTAAGATACCATAAAATACAGCTTCACCATCTGGAGAGATGGCATTACCACCATCGGCTAAACCCCAACAAACATTGTATAATAAGATACAAATGACAGCCAAGACGTAGATGATTAGAGAAACACCTCTTAATTTCAAATCAAATAATTGTCTCTTGGCTTGAACACCTAAAATACAGAAGGAAACAAAGATACCCATGGTCCAATAACCCCATTTGTAAGTGGAATGAATTAAAGAACCGACTAACAAAGAGATGACCCAAAATTCAAAACCAATAATTTGAACTAATAAAGAGTGGATTAATTCCCAAGTGGAGAAAACTTCACCGGAATGATTGATAGTGATCCCCGCTAATTCCACTAAAAATAATTGAATGGGCCAGCATAAGAACCAAGCGACATATTTAGCATAAAATATTTGTCTAACGTTAGGGTATAGGTCGGTAACTGGACGCGATACATCTTCACTTCTAAATTCTGCTTGAATGGAAGTCCAACCTAAATTGGAAGCATATGTGAAATATTGGAAAAATTCGAAAAGAGAAATTAAAAATGGAGCTGCCATGGTATATCTAATCAACTGAGTACCATTTGTATATTCTTGATAAAAGAAGAAAACAGCATACATGATAGACAATACACCAAAGACTGAGTAAACAGACCATAACCAATCTGAACCTGATTCTGTTAGATGAATATCTACTCCGTGAGGAGGATTTACATGAACAGCTCTATTACCAGCTTTTTTAATAAATTCGATGAAACCACCGTTTGCTGATGACATGTTGTGAATGATTTGTGAGTGTGTGAGTGTGAGTGTGAGTGTGTTAACGTGTGTTAGCGTGTGTGAGCGGATATGAATAATACTATACAAATAAATAAGTAATAGTAAATCGTTGATGCTTTAGTATTGGACAAGAGACAATTTCTTCCTATTAATCAGATCGATATTACACCAGCTTTATATACCAAGGTTCTCTTATACAGGAATAAACCCTACTATTTTCATATGTTCTCCTCACCACTGCTACGAACTCATGACTGACTCCTTGTAGTTGTATCTCGATACTTTTACTCCTGAGCAAGCAGGGGGGAAATGAAAACCCTTGATTTGTATCGAGATCTATTACTAGTTTGATTACAATTAAGCATAATAATCATTTTAAAAGACACCTAGATCTATTACAAATACACTCTGCCCAAAAATAGCAAATTTTGATCTGGAGTTCGGTGATGTAATCGGACGTTACCTAGATTGCAGAATGTCAGGGTTTTAAGGAATTACCGGAGCCGAGTGAGATTTGAAGTGATCTCATGATGTGTAAGTTCCGGAGATTTCGAGAATGCTTAGGGGGAAGATAAGATATAGACTAAATGATTTGACATCGAATTGACATTGAATTGACATTGAATTGACATTGAATTGCCAGTTAATTCTGATTGATACATTCGTACGTCTGAGTTTATAGATAGTTCAATCTTTTTATGATTAGAATTATTAAATATTAGAAAACCGCAAATGATTATATAGAAGAATATAGAAAAATGTAAATAGCGTATGAATACTTGAGAAAACTAAAGAAAAAATGCTGTTGGTCTGGTAGTAAATCAAACTTGTTGATCTAATTGAGATTCTTGTGCGTTGGAATTCCCCACTTCAGCATCGGCACGTTCGATGTCTGTGTCATAAGCTGTTTCACTGGAACCTCTTGGTGTTTCCGACACCCCCTTCTGAGGGAAATCTTGTACACCACTCTTTTCGTTGTCTAATTCTGGCCATTCACCAAACTTGCAAATGACAAAACACAAGTATCCTGTCCAAATGGCAAAGATACATTCATCCAAAATACCATAGAATACGGCTTCACCGTCTGGGGAAATGGCGTTACCACCATCTGATAAACCCCAACAGACAAAATATAGTAAAATGACAATGATGGCAGTGCAATACATGCCCAAGGAAATACCTCTTATTTTCAAATCAAAGACTTGTCTCTTGAATTGGATACCCAACACAATAAGTGCTACAAAGATACCGGTAACCCAATACCCCCATTTGTAGGTAGAATGGATCAGAGCACCCACTAACAAAGAGATGATCCAATATTCAAACCCAATAATTTGAACAAACAACTGATGGATCATTTCCCAAGTGGAGAAATATTGAACCTCTTTATTGATGGTCACTGCAGCAACATCCAATAAGAACAATTGGATGGGCCAACATAAGAACCATGCAACGTATTTTGCATAAAAGATTTGCCTTACATTTGGATACTCGTCTGTGATAGAGTGGGATACGTCTTCACTTCTAAATTCTGCTTGAATATCTGTCCAACCCAAATTGGAAGCGTATGTGAAATATTGAAAGAATTGGAAAAGTGAGATTAAAAATGGACCTGCCATGGCAAAACGTACCAATTGACTACCATGATTATATTCTTGATAAAAGAAAAAACAGGCATACATTAGGGTTAATACACCAAACACCGAATAGACAGACCAAAGCCAATCAGACCCATGCTCAGTCAGATGGATATCTAGCCCATGTGGAGGGTTGACATGAACGGCCCTATTACCGCTTCTCTTGGCTATTTCGACAAAACCACCGTTCACCGACATTATATAGGCGTGTATATGTGTGTACGATATTTGTGTTGTATATTAAATTATTAAAACAAATTAAGCTTAGCTTGATTGAATGAGACAAGATAAGACAAGACAAGACATCGTACTCCATTCCGTTACTCTTCACTAGCTAGATCTTATATACAACCCAGTTTTTTCCCACCCCTAACACATTAACAATCATATACTCGACAAATAATACCTTTGACAAAAACAACGCCTCCTTGCTTACTTAGTCAATTAATTATCATTACCACATCATAATAAACACTCTGTTGAAATAAATCTCGAATCTTAATCTAAAACTACATCACAATCTCAATATGCAAACATGAATTCTCTATTCTTTATTCTCCAGCCTCCTTGATCCTATTATATCGACCCATAATATTCCACCATGACATCACATTTCTCGTTCCAGCCGGCGGCTACTTTCGGACTCCCGGCGGTATTCCCAAATCAGCATATGTGCCGAAATCTCCAGATCCGGCCGGTCCAAATCCAGTGCCTCAGACGAGGCCGTGGCATTTACTTGTGATTCTTTTTCGCGACTCTCAGCCCACCGTGGGGCACGGCTGGCACGCGTGCGGAGATTCTTAGCCATTACGTCACACGAAATATTTTTTTGCTTATGCATTTGCA